>NW_006786248.1:998436-1003560 GCF_000442215.2 Lipotes vexillifer
TTTCCAGTAACACCTTTTCCCCAACCTCAGAAACACTCCCTGCCCATCCTGGTTCTCTCCACCAGTGGTCTGCAAGTTTTTGGACTCATTCTTTAAAAGAATGCAAGTTTCCATATACCGCCTTGCATATTTTTAAGTTGACATTTACTATTTTTAATCATACATTGAAATAGTTTCAAAAGATTTAACTTTCAGCATGTGGCATATGTTGTCATTACAAAATGTACATACTCTTTAAAATGTGTCCAGTGGAGTCTAAACAGCCTAAAAATTTGATACCCACCATTTTTAAAATGCATCAACAAGTTCCTCCTTAACAGCTTAATTTTATACTATTTATGTTTCTCCTTCAACTTATCTTTTAAATTTCCCTTCCCCCATAGGATATTACTATATCAGTTTTTATAATTTTAAAATAGTTTTTATAATAATTTTTATGATGCTTTAAAGTCATTTGCAGATCACACTGTCAAGTTTTCTGCAACAAAAATATGTATAGAAACTTAACATTTTTTCTATAAACATGTCTCTAAAATTTAAGTGATTTTTTCTAGATTAAGTTATTGTAATTAATATTAACATTCAATTCATCAAGGCAAATGACTATAACTTTTGGTAAATAATTATTAATAATTACTAAAAATATACATTTATCAGAAATACATCTTATAATGAGACAAATGGTCGAGTCTGTTTTCAGGTTATTTCATGTACCCATGGATGAATATTACCTATTCATGAGATAGGGTTCTGTATCAATTGTACTACCATTCTTTTTTATATATGTAAGCATGGAGAAAAACTTCTCAATAAAATAAACTTCTTCACATTAAAAGTTAAATCTTTTGAAACTATTTCAATGTATGATTAAAAATGGTAATGTGTGAATGAAAGGAGTTTTGTTATAAAGACTTCAGTCCTTCCATATTATGTGCTGAAAATTACCTGGTGATTGATCATGATAGATTATTCTTAATGATCTGATCTGTCAGTTTATAAATTGATTAGATCCTCCTTCAGTCCACGGAAAGCAAAGATCTAGAATTCTCTGATGTGCAGGAGGACTTGTGACACTGTTAATCCTTCATGTTCTGGACACCTTCCAGGACTATGACCATCCCCTTGGCTGCAGTTGCCCAGAGGCCTTTACCCTCCACCAGGTGGATGCATCATGGCCCTTCCTCACTGTGGGGACAGTGGGGAGACTGTGGAGGGGGGGACAGGAGCTGCCCCTCCTCAGGTGGCTCAGCACTGGTTTCAGGAAGCGAGGGTCTAGACCACGGTTCCCTTGAAACTGCCTGTGCCCTTGGAATCTGCTTCTTGCTGGGGTTTGCAGATCCCAGTCGGCTGAAGGCTGCCTACACAGATGTCAGGTGAGGACAGAAGTAAATCACCCCAAACTTTCTCTTTTTTTGCTAAAGTCTTACTCTTTATTTATCTACATATGCAGCAAACTGCTGTAGAGGCCCCTGTGCCACATGGCCAGTCTTACTGTTGAGGGTCCCCCTGTGCTGGGCACCAAAGACACATTATCCCAGCCTCAAGCTCAGTGGCCCAGGGGGATGGCCAAGGGAGGAACAGCATGCTGTCCATAGATACCAGACCCCACAACACTTCCTTTCTAAAGAAGAAGAGAAATGAAGAGCCCAGGAGTCCCTGCCCCCGAGACAAATGAATGCCCTGTCACAAATCTGGTTCTCTTCACAGCTGAAACCAGGGGATACACTGTGTTTTAGCAAAACTGTTTTCAGCACAGCATCTGATTTTAAATACAGTGTCCTCTTAGTGGTCATGCTTGCACTACTGCTGTTGTTAAAAAACAACTTGTCTACGGACAAATATGGTACACATGAATATATGGCAGGTATCTATAAGGCATATAATACCTTGTTTCCTTACAAAGAGATGATCTGAAGGGTTTTTTGGCCTAGAGGTCACTTCCTTTTTTCTCCCAGGAATATCTCTAATGTCACAATTGGTGTTAACGAATGAATAGAATGCTCTTGGGCCAGGACACTCTGTACCCCTAGGTACAGGCCAGCGTGCCAGGCCCTTGGATCACGTGGCCTGCAGCCCAAAGGACTGGGTGGGCCAAGCACGTGGGGCCAGCAGAGTGCCCCCAACGGGAAGGCTACCGGAGGCCAGTGAGGGGAGGGCCCATCTTGTGGTGATAAGGAAGATAGACACCAAGAACTTGAGGAGAGGCTGGAGGCTATTCTGACAGTAAAGAGCCTGTCTCCTCACTGGTGTTTCTCAGGTTACAGCTCTTGGTGAGCTCTTGGCGAGCATGTGATGTGACACCCTCACTCCTCCAGGCCAACATCTAGGGCTCTTCCGTGATGAGCCCCGAAGGCCCCCTGGAGTTGGTCGGTGCAGGGCCATGGGGTAAGGGCAGGACCTGGCTCTGGACAAATGTCCCTTCCTGACAAACTCTAGCCAGGCCCCTATCAGCCCTCCTCTGAACTAAGCCTCAACCTCTACCTATAAAGACCTGAAAAGACTAACCTAATTTCTAACAGCCCAAGCTGCCTCCCAAAGTTAACCCTGGACCCTCCCCACTCCCATTAAAGTGCTGGCTTGAGAAAACTCAGCCAAAGGAATTTACTGTTTGTTCCACCTGAGATAGGCCCCTGTCTCTGTGGGAGCCTAAGTTTGGTAAGTGCTGGTTAACAAACCCAGATGGGTTACAGGGAAGAGCCCTCCTTTCCCACTTTCTGTAACTTTCCACTTTCCTGACTCTACTGACCGCTGCCCACCCCCGACCCCTGTCCTCTTCCCCTTTCCCTCATCCTCCCTCTAAAATGTTCAGTCACCTCTGATCAAATAGACACGTGGAGCTCAGTTCACACTCGGCCCTTTCCCTATGATAACAGTATGTTTCTGATGAAAATCTGTCCTTACCCCTTAAACTGGTGCCTGGTTTGTTATCTTTGACACTGGATTCAAGTGCAGGAAGCCTGCCCACCACACTCGCACCAGTGACCCCACTGACCTGCCCTTTTCCTCTCTGAGGTTTTGAAGTGGGAGTTGGTTCTGCTTTGTTTTCCTGAGTTTCAGTCTCTGCATGTAGCCACCATGGTAAGCCCAGGCCAGCAACCTACCCTGTCTGGAGGTCATAATTGTGAGCCCCGTCACAGGCGGGCCTCAGTCCCTGCCCCCAGCGACGGTCACAGGCTTCTCACCCTTTATCCAGTCTCCTCTTTGGTCCCAGCCGACTTTGCCTGCCCTGTGATTTACACTGATTCTCTCTACACTGTTCAGATGTTCTCAAAAGGATCCACCCTTCTCTTTACCCTCTTCCTAGCAACTGGAGTTTTGACTAGAATCCAGTGTTATTTTGCCCTTCACAGTGACCACCGGTCCCTGTGCTGGCCCTGCACCAGCCTTGACACTGGCCCTGGTGTCAGATACCCACAGGTCCACCCACCCCTGCTCAGAGCCAGGCCCCTGAGACACTGGCAGTGAGTATATCTGGCGACCCCACCCAGGGTGCTCCAGTGACCCTTTCAAATATAGTAATAATGCACCAGAGTTTACTGAGCACCTTCTAAGCACCAGCACTGAGTCTAGAGCTAAGGATTGTCTCACTTGATTCCCAAAGTCTTGTGGGGTGGCGGGGGGGGTGGGCAGGAAGGGAATGTGCTTCTCTGTGTTTCATAGATGGGCAAGAGAGTCCATAAGACATGAGCTATTTCCTGAAGACCATAGAGCAGCAATGCTGGGTTGGGGGAGAATCCCTCACTGAAGGACTGCCCTCAGAGATGACCCCTCGGAATGTGTGGCCACCACAGTGGACCCACCTAGTGCCGGATTCCTCTTGAGCTGAAGGAACCTGCTCTCAAGTTTCCTTGATGTGCTGGGCCTCTCACACCCTGTATTTGCTTCCCATTGTGGGAAAACAAACTACTGCACACTTAACCACTCAAAACAACACCTACTGATTATCTCTTGGCTTTGGTGGACCAGGACTCTGAACACGGTTAGCAGGTCCTCTGCTCAGTGTGTCACCAGGTTGAGATGAAGGTGTCGGCGTGGACCATGGTCTTGTCTGGGGCTGGGGTTCTCTTCCAAGCTCCCTGGTTCTCGGCAGAACTCAGCTCCTTGTGGCTGTAAGACGGAGATCTGCACACTCTTGTGGGCTGTCAACCGGGGTCACCTAGAGGTCACTCTCATGTCCGAGCCATGTGCCCCCTCCAGTCAAAACATGGAGTCAAATTCTCCAGGGCCAGCAGGAGGGCTTCATTCTCTTTTATGGACTCACCTGATTAGGTCACGCCCACCCAGAGTGGCCCCCTTTTGATTAACTTGGAACGAGCTGATTACATTTGCAAAGGCCCTTCATGCCGCATCATGTGATCTGTGCTAGTCACAGGTGCAGGGTGAAAGCTCATCCCATGCGCAGCCCCTGTTCAACGGGAGGGCATTATGCCGAGCATGCACCAGGGGGGAGGGGCCAAGGCTGACTATGGATCCTCATTCCCTCTTAGGCCCCTCAAAGCGGTGAATCACTCCCAGTTGAAAACAGGGCCAGTCACATGGGTGTTCAGCTCTCGTAGGAACTCAGGAGGCTGTGTGGCCACCATGTGACAACTGGTGACAGAGGGAGGAACAAGTCTGCAAGTCAAAGGGTGCACCCCTCCTGCCCTACCTGTCATCGCACCAGCCTGCCCTCTGCCCCATCCCAAGATTCCTGCAGCTTGGGCATGAGTCGCTGACTGTGAGAGTGGAAGTTTGTCTGGACAGATGAGGACTGTGCTCCACCTTGGCCCCAGCCATGCCGAACGGGCTCTCCTCCCCACTCAGCATGGAAGACTGGATTCGTTTCCCCCTCCTGTCAAGCTACACACCAGATGGGGCACAGGAAAGGCAGATTTCCTGAGACCGGAGAGAGAGAACAGGAGCTCCTGCAATAGGTGTGGAAATGCAGATGCCAGAGGGAGCTGCTCAGCGAGATTTGAGTCCTGTCTGCTGTTCAATGAGAGCCCAGAAGAACGGTGCCAAGTGTGATTGAATATTCCTATCCAGAGCCTCCCAGCCATCTCCAAGACAGCATGCAAGTTTAATCCATCATTTTTATTAAGCAATGTCTGCATGTGGCAAAGGAAGAAATCCACGTGGTTCAGC
>NW_006786248.1:1003961-1008736 GCF_000442215.2 Lipotes vexillifer
TTTCTTCTCTCCTCTGGCCACACTCCATGGGGTGACCACTGGCCAAGGTCACTGGCTTCAGGTCTTCAGAGGGCTCTCCCTTTATGTCCTTTTGCTCTAAATCCTCAGAGATTTCCTCAATGTCAGCTTCCAGGTCTGCAAATTTGTATTCAGCCATCCCCCGCTTTATTATCCCACCCTTCCCTTTGACTCATATTTTATTTACAATGTTTCTAAATTCCAAGAACACGTTCACATTCTCCGGGGCTCCTTTTTCATTTTAAAGCTGTGTCTTCCTATAGTGTGTATATATGCATTCTACATGTATGTATATGCAACATGCATGTATATGTAACATGCATACATTATTATTATATGTATATGTAATCATGTGTGATTTATGCCTTAATTTTCTGTATATTACATATTATCTATGTATGTAGATATGTGTATTACATGTAATTCATTATATATAATATGCTCTGTAATACAATATTTATAAAACAACATACACACATGCACTCAGTTAATAGTTACATCCAATTAAGTTTCCTCCAGATCTTTGGCTTCTCTCTTCTCCAGAGTCAGCTTGTTCACTCGTTCTTTCTCTGTGGTTGGTAGTTTTCCTCACCTGTGGGGTTTTCCTTTGAAGAGAGGCCTTCGAGGTTAGTACAGGCAGTGGGGGAGAGGGCAGAGCTCCCAGGCAGGCAGGCCAGCCAAAGGTGCCGGTGCACAGGCTGCTGGAGCCTTGTTCTGAAAGGGCTGATCTTCGCCCTCACCGAGAGCCAAGGCCTCAGCCAAGGGCCTCGTGCCTCATGTTGTTTAGGAGCAAAGGGTAGAAAATAAGGACACAACACTGCCAGTGACCCCATGTAGTGATTCACTGGATCTTGCCTTTGTGCCAAAAGACCCCAGCTTGTCCCTCCAGTCTGGCGGAGACAACCCCTGCCGACTTTGGCTATTCAGATCCTAGTTTTATCCCTTCCTGATCAATCAGACCCACCTGCATTATATTTCTCAAGAGTTCCTCAAAATTCACAGCCCACCGATGTCTCCTTTCCTATGTTCCTGCATCCATGTATTTTCTTACTTTTCAAAAGTATCTTTTCTGTCTACCTGGAGGAGGGGTAGGGCTGCCTGGGCCACATCTGCATTGCCGTCATGATCGCATCCTGCCATGGCTGCAACCGTCTCCTCTTGCCATCCACCCTGTCTCCTAAGACCTGGGATTTGGGTGTTGGCTGAGGGCTGGGCACCCTCTTGCAGTCAGTGTGTGGGGCCGCCATGCTTTCTCCAGGGAAGAAGAACCCCCCCACCCCACTTTCAGATACTCTGATTCAGTAGGTTAGGTTGGAGCTCAGGACTTAACAAGGGCACCTGGTCATCTGATGCCAGGGCTCAGACTAACTTCTGGGAACAGGTCTATCCTGGAGCCAGGTGGTTTGTTTGACATTCCTCCATCATTTATTGGCCTTGGGAAATTCAGTGCCACTCTCCAAGCTGTAAGAAGGAGGGAATAGTGGCCCCTCCCCCATGGTTTGACTGGATAAGTAAATGGTAAAATGCAGCAGAGGACAGAGCACAGCAGGAGGAAACCCCAGAGGTTCCAGCAGGTGTACCCCAGCTCCTGCTCATGCGTGGGAGGGGGGTCCATTTGGTGACCCTGGGCTGGAACCTCTCGAGTGGTGGAGTTCAAGCTGTACCACTTATGCAATGTCTTCGTAAGCCAGTGGAGTGTGGAGGTCAATCGAGTTCTTCACAAAGGGACTCAGGCTTGATGCCACTTGGATCCTCCAGACAGCTTTCCCAGATTGTTCTGACCCCTCCTTGGATGGCGGGAATTTGGCTGTCAATCCTTTCAGTGGGCAGAATACCCACCTCTCACACCCTCAGATAATTTGCAATTGCTAATCTACCATTCTGAGGAAAACTCGCCAGGTATGTTAGAACTATACCCAATTTAAAAGAAAGGGCAGAGTGGCTATTCAGTCTTTAATCTCTTCAGCCAATTGTTTGGATGGAGTGGCTGCTGCATGTGGTGTGCATCACCACTCACTCACATCAGTGTGTGCATGTGCTTGTTGAAGTGCCTTAGTGTAATAAGGAAGAACAAATCTGACTCCTTATTAGATTTGTTTCTTTTACCTTAACCTTTGTATTCTATTGCTTTTGCTACAAGTTAATCACTAAAAGAATGTTGGCTATTTCCTGAAATATACAGGATAGCCCATTCTCAAGTCTATGATCTTTAAGGATTTAACACTTTTCCATTCATATAGAGATAAAAGGCTGAAGAACAGAGAAAACATTTGTCTTGTTGGAGGTTTACAAGAACATTGTGACTTGACCTACCTGGACACCTGCAAGGACAAAGGATTGCAACACCAAGAAGTTTGCAACAACCAACCACACCCCTGAGGGAGGGCCCTCACCTTGCCTTTAAAAATGCTTTGCTGAAGCGGAGTCTGGGGTTTGTGGGGCATGAACCCGTTCTCCTTGCATAGCCCGGCAAAACCCTTCTCTGCTCCAAACTCCAACATTTCGGTTTGTTTGGCCTCACTGTGTATCAGGTAACATTAACAGGATGGTGTGCCCTAGATGGTACCTCACTTCTATTCAGAACCAAGTAATTTTCATTAAATACCTGTTCTTGGTAATAAGCGCCTTCATTTTCTGTGAGGAACAAACAAAAAGCTACATTGTTACTAACACTCATCTACAATTAGCATGTTCATCATGAAGCAGACTTGGATAATAATCCCAAAGATTTTGAAGTAACCCCTGAATGCTGAATACAAAATTGAGGCCATACACAGAACCGATCTACTCTAGTAGATGACTCTACTTTGGAAAGATGAGAAGACATCAACTGGTGATAAATCAAGTGATTAAGATGAAATGGAAAAAGTTTCCCTTTCTGATCTAACATGAATGTCAGTGGTTGGAAAAGGAAGCTGATTTGGTATATCAGAGCAGGTGGGTCAGAGTTCATCGTGATAAATTTCAAAGGAAAAGAATGACCTTGATTTAAATTGTTGGTACATAGCTCTTCAAAAGAGAAAGGAGGTTGTTTCAAAATATACCCTTCTTTCTTTGATCCTGCCATGGAGCTGAAAGATAAAACACATCATAACAAAATGGAGGTCGATTTAAAGAATGTGTACTCTGGAAAACATGATTTTATCAGAGACAGGGAAGAAGAAGGGAAAAGGAAACACACTGAGCACAGTGGTTCTGAGAATCAAGATTATTTCCTTCGGGCACAAATGCAGAAACGTGATTTTGAAAAAACTAGAATAAGATGTAACTCTTTGTTTCTAATTCATGTTTGTGGTTATTGCATTTCATATTTTAATGAAATTTTAAGGAAAATTAAGTTTTCCATTTCTCTTTTTCAAATCCTATGACCTCCCCCTGTCCCCGCCCCAAGTGAGTCTGCACTGTGAACAAAGCAGGGTTCCACCAGGAACACCAGGGCATCCTCCTCAGACCACAGGGCCCAGGGGTGCCAGCATAGCCCAGTCCCCTGTGCCATGCATGAGGTCCCTTGGGGTTGGCTCTGGTTTTGCAGGTGATGGGCACCCTCACCAGCCTCTGTCGACCACTGAACTCTCCTGCCTCACAGGGTCTGAGGTCGAGAGTGAGACAGGGGAGGCTACCCCTGCAGGAGAGTTTTGGTGTAACTTGAGTGCCAATACTGAAGGCTTTCCAAAACTCTTTTGCAATAGAAACCAGCTTCTCAGTATTTCTCTTTTGTGCCTATATACACACTTTGGCTGTTGATTTAGAGTGAAGCTTCCTCACTCTGTTATATTGTTTTCTAATCTTCACTACCACTCACTGGACTCAGTCTCCAAGAGCTACTGGCTCTCCTATCCTTACATTGTTCTCTTGATCTATTGGTACAATGTTTTTGCACATAATAATAGTAATAATAATGATGCCCCTTCAAATACAACAATACATAAAAATAACTATATACCATGACCAAGTGCGATTATCCTAGGTATTCAAGGTTGGTTCAACATTTGAAAATCAATTACTTCATCAAATCAACAGTTGAAAGAAGAAAAATCACATGATCATATCAATAGATGCAGAAATAGCATTTGACAAACTTCAACACCTATTCATGATAAGAACTCTCAGCAAACTAGGAATAGAGAAAAACTTCTGCAATTGGATGAACATCTACCAAAAAACCTACAGTTAATATCGTACTTAGTGGTGAGAAACTCAAAGCTTTCCCACTGAGATGAGGAACAAGGCAAGGTTGTTCCCTCTCACCATGTTTTCCAGCAACACACTAGAGGTCCTAGCTAATGCAATAATACAAGAAAATAAAAGGCATGCAGACTGGGAAGAAGAAATAAAACTGTCTTTCTTTGCAGATGACATTACAATGTGGAAATTCTGACAGAATTGAGAAAAACACTCCTGGAATAATAAGTGATTACAGCAAGGTTGCAGGACACAAGGTTAACATACAAAAGCCAATTGCTCTCCTATATACTAGCAATGACCAAGTAGAATTTGAGATAATAAGTCTTTTGTGATCATTTTGATTTGAATTCCTAATGCCTGAATTAAGATGCATCTTTTCTTCATTGTTTAATCATGGCATTCCATCTTTCTGTTTTCGTTAGCTGTTCTCTGCTCCATCCTCCGGTTCAGGCCAGGAGCCAGGGAACGAGCAGGTCTGCTCTCCTTCCCATCCCACTCCCACAGAGAGCAGCACATCAGTCAGCAGAAACTACACACAGTGCTTACTTAGTCACTGCTGTCCTGGGAAAGAG
>NW_006786248.1:1008848-1013213 GCF_000442215.2 Lipotes vexillifer
GGAAAGAGTTCCAAGTAAGGCAGTAATTTACTTATTACAGTTTTTAATGAAATGTATGCTTTTATGATCAATAAGTAGAAGATCTGAAAGTTAAATGCAGTGAATGCTTATAGTCTGAAGCACCATATTTTCTCCTAGGAGAGCAAGGGATTAAAAAGGACATTTTTTTTCCTCTAAATCTACAGGAACAAAAAAAAGACTCCTTCTGGGGAAAAAAGGACCCTGAGAGTTTTAAGGTATAAAAGATGACATTTCGATAAAAGAATGCCATTTTTTATCATATTAAAATAGAGAATTAGGATTTATTGTGGGAAAAAAAAACGACTGTCTTTGCACCTGGATCAGCTCACACATTCTGTTATTATTAGGGCCCAATTCTCTAGAATTGCTACATTATTGTAAAGAATCCAAGTCAGATATAAATTTACTCATTTCACTTTCTTTTAAAGAAGTCCAGACTAAGTTTTCCTACTTTGAGCGTGTACCATGTTAACTTTGGGGCTCAAAGGACCCTGAATTGTTGGAGATATTTTAAATATTGTTTTTAACTAAAACAATAAAGAATCACTGATTACTCTGAAATTAACCACATCCAAACCCTAACTCTCCCTATGGATATTAACCATGTTGCTGGTGTCTCCTCCCTGCCCCAAGCTTTCAGAAATTCACAATGACCACAGGTGTGCACATGCCAAATGTCTCGTGTTCTCCATCTTCTGAGTCCAACCCTCATTTCCAATCTCATTTCATGTTGTGCCCGTGATACCCCTGTATCCCCATATTCTCCTACCTCAACCCCAACAACATTTGCTCCAGCACCAAGGAGTCATCACCATTTCCCAAACATACCACATGACCCTTGGCTTCTGGTCTTTACACACTTTGTTCCCCTGTCTGGGTCTCTGTCTTACAACACAGCCCCTTACAGCTACTGGAATCCAATCATTCTTCAAAGCCAATCACAAAGGCCACCATCTTGTCAAAGGCTTCCAATTCCAAATGAATATCTTCTGTTCCCCCTGGGAACCTGAGATTCTACTCCAGCCTTCCCCACAGCCATCTGTTTGATTTAATTGAGCACTTTATATATTGGCGTCTGGCACATGTTTAGGTAAATTTCTCTCAGATGGTCTCTACCCTTTAGTAACTTAGGGGTTCTTCTTGTGCTGTGGTAATTGGTGTTCATTCTTCTTCACTAGATTGTGAGCTTACTGAGAGCAGAGACTCCTCTCCTTAGCTTTGTGCTTGGGTTATTGATCAAAGTCAAAGGAAGCCAGTGTAACTATACACTTCCAGGTGGCTGCTCATGGCACCTGTGGGATGGCAGACAGCTTGCCTTCAGAAATGATCCAGCAATAAAAGAAGACCTGAAGGTACAAGTTGATTATAATGTCCATGTGGAAAGATAAAACAAGTAAGAATAGTCCAAAACACTCTGGAGGAAACTATCCCTACCTGATAATAAAATATATTATAAACCTTCCTTCATAAAAGTAGTGTGGTATTGGAAAATGAAAGGACAGCAGGCCAATTAAACAGTATAAAGTCCTGAAACAGAACTAAGCACATATGGAGATAGAGAATATTATAAAAATGACTTCATAAGTCAGTAAGTAGAAGAATTCTCAAACAAATGTTGTTGGGACAACTGGATAGCTATTTAGACAAGTAAAATTGGATCCATGCCTCACTCTCTACACCAGACTATATTACACATGTAACAAAAATTTAAATGTAGAGTTTTGAAACTATCTAAGTTCTAGAAGAGAACAAGAGTAAACCTCTTTATTACCTGGAGTAAGAAAACCTCCCTAATTATGACTCAAAATTCAAAATGTAGAAGCAATGAAGGAAAATACCAACAATCTGTAAAAAATTAGGCAAGATATAGAGAGAGTTCACAGGGGAAGAAATAGTGAAAATAGCCCTTAACCATATGAAAAGATGACCAAACTCACTCAATATAGGAAAAGCACAGGGGAGTGGGGGGTGGGGGTGAAATGGGTGAAGGGGGGCAATAGGCACAAACTTCTGGTTATAAAATAAGTCCTGGGGGTATAATATACAGCATGATGACTGTGCAATACTGTATTGCATATTTGAAAGTTGCTAAAGAGTATATCTTAAAATTTCCCATCACAAGAAAAAAATTGTAATTATATGTGGTGATGGATGTTAATTAGACTTATTGTGGTGATCATTTCATAATGTGTACAAATATCAAATCATTATGATATGCAGCTGAAACTAACTAATGTTATATGTCGACTATATCTCAATTTTTTAAAAAAAGAATTTGGGAAAGACTTGCAAATTACATATTTTGAGATACATGTTATTAATAAGGTTTGAACTCTAGATAGCTGAGTTAAAATAACTAATGTCAATATTATTTAGATTGAAATACATGTTGACATTCAAGTTCAATTTTCACTTATATCATCAAGTTGTATTCCTCTACAAGAGATATCATGTTCAGCATGTAAAAATGATTCATTCCAATGAATTAGGACAACTGAAAAATGCAACTCTAAAATTATACTGAATATATAATATAATCTTTCTTCAAACCAAGAGATTTACTTTCAAATAGAAGGAAAAACATTTTTGTAGACTATTCTGATTGTTCTGATTCTGACCCAAGCAGGAGTTGGTTCTAACAGGAGTGGCTAAGATTAGACATACATACCACAGGTATCTTTACCACTCTCCCACCCTGCCCCAAAGCAGACATCACTAGTTGACTAGTTGATCATGGAACATTTAATCTTGTCGAGTCTGGATTCAGTTGCAGAACGTTTTTCATCCTAGTACTTAAGTCAGTGCCAACAATTCATCCCTTAGCACCTATTGCCATTCTCTGCCTTTGCAAAAACAATCTTTAAATCAGAGCAGAAGAAAACATAAATAGTCAGTGTAAGAGTGTTTAAGGCCTCATAATTCTGAACAAAAGAAAAAAATAGGAGAAATACAAATTAAAACTAAATTGGTGGAAAACAACAAGGTCCTACTGTATAGCACAGAGAACTATATTCAATATCCTATGATAGGGACTTCCCTGGTGGCACAGTGGTTAAGAATCTGCCTGCCAATGAAGGGGACACGGGTTCGATCCCTGGTCTGAGAAGATCCCACCTGCCGCGGAGCAAATAAGCCCATGTGCCACAACTATTGAAGTCCATGCACCTAGAGCCCATGCTCTGCCACAAGAGAAGCCTCCGCAACGAGAAGCCCATGTGCTGCAATGAAGAGTAGCCCCTGCTCGACACAAATAGAGAAAGCCCGCACACAGCAACAAAGACCCAATGCAACCAAAAATAAATTAATTAAAAATACTAAAAAAAAAATCCTATGATAAACCATAATGGAAAAGAATATTAAAATAAAAGAATGTATATATGTATAACTGAATCACTTTGCTGTACAGCAGCAGTTAACACAACATTGTAAATCAACTCTATTTCAATTAAAAAAAAAGAAAATCAAAAAAACAGTACACTGAGATACCATTTCTCACCTACCACGTTGACAAAAATACAGAAGATTGACAAAAAACTGCTGGAGAGACAATGAGGAAGCAGGCACTCTCAAATATTCGGGGTGTAATGCAACACAGGAAAATTTGGCAATGTGGAGAAAAACGGCATGTATATTTACTCTTTGACCCTACAATCACACTTCTTGGAATCTAGCTTAAAGACACACTTGCAAAAATGTGAAAAGATGTAGACAAAAAAGTATTCATTGCAGCAAAGAACCAGAAACAGCCCATATGTCAAAGTAGCAGGAACTGATTGTGCTATGTATACCCTGAAATGGTAAAAAAGGAAGGAGGGCTCTGGGCAGTGGCTGTGTTAGGGTTGTTGTGTTATTCTCCTGACTTTTGTAATTATTTTTTTAAAAAAATTATCGTAAAATTTTAAATACCACCCCTACCTTTCCCCTGAGAATAGCCATGGAGGAAGGTCAGTAGACAACTTTTCTATTATTAAAGCAAGAACTTGAAGGTGGCCCATGCCTGTTTCAGGAGCTTACCTTCTATTTGGGGAGTATTAGATGTTTCTAAAGTTTGAAAAGCATTGTTGTATAAGACTTATGCCTGACTAAATTACAGAGAAATATTTTGTTGCCATCACAATTCTTTTCCACACTTCAACTTTCTGAGTCTGGTGGCCCTTCAGGCTTCCATAGGCTACCTCCCGTTCAGCTGGCTTCATCCCTGGCTGCCTGCAGGCAACCCCGTGAATGTTGTTGCTACAGCTTGAGATACCTCTTGCCTTCTCAGTACTTCACAGCCCCCAAGTCTCTCTTTCTGTGTCCCTAGGTGGCACTGCTCATGGGGAAAGGGTGTCAGAAATTCAGCAG
>NW_006786248.1:1013226-1015706 GCF_000442215.2 Lipotes vexillifer
GGGGAAAGGGTGTCAGAAATCCAGCAGGACTGTTAGATGCCATGTCACAGCCAAACAAACATCCCACTCCTGTGGGCACTAGAAACAACATTATAAATAAATAAAGCAAACTAAATGAGATTGTGTTTATAAATAAAAAGTTCTATGGAAATTGTTAACTGCTAATCAGATGGGAGGTATGTTACATAAAAATGCCAGCCACATAGTTTCACCATCCCAACGCTTTTAATCCCTATAAAGTCTGGCTTGCCTCAGAGCTTGGTCCACCCAACTTGTAACCGGTATGAATAAACATTTCCATTCTAGCCTAAACACATTTCCCTTATGCTGCTTAATCCTTTATTTCCTTCCCCAACTCAGGAGAAGTACACTGAAGGTAACAATTTCATCATCCTATAGAAATTTCCCATCTAATTCATTAAAAAAAAATCTTGGCACCAGATGAACTGGCACATGCTTCTCTGCATTTAAGATATAAGAAAGATTTTGAAGGTGTAATAAAATCTGCTTTCCTCCACCCAAGATCAAAGCTTTTCACACTCAGTGCCTAGGACTGTGGGGCAGCAGGTAACCTTGCTGGTCATTTGGTCCAAGTTTCTGGTTGATCTCAACCTCTTGGAGGTTGGTTAACTCAGAGGATACCAAGCCTGGGGTCTTCCTCCATGGCAATCTCTGTAGCAATCTCTCAGGACAAACTCTACCTTCATACATGGAAGGGTCATCATGGGCACAGAGAGAGAAGGACAGCAGCAAGGAGGTGGTTCGAGATATATGACAAACACCTTTCTAATCCTTCCCACTGCTGCTTTCTCACACCTGCCTCATTTTGTTGGACCCTTGGCTACCCACAAAATCCTTCCCTCCTTTCCTCACACCTGGATAATTATTTCCTGTCTTCCCCTCTCTGGCGTATGTACTACCCTCCATACCTTCACTTTTATCTTTCCATATTGTCACCAGGAAAACTCCTTAAAATACAGCTTCAAAATCAAAATCCCTCAGTATTCAAAATTGTTTAGGAACTGTGAAGTATCAATTTCCCCCATCAGATGAGCAAAAATGGACAGATGAATAGTATCTTGGGAATTCCTTGGCAGTCAAGTGGTTAGAAGCCTGCACTTTCATTGCCACGGGCCCAGGTTCGATCTCTGGTCGGGGAACTAAGATCCTGCAAGCCACATGGTGCAACAAAAAAAAAAAAAGAGAGAGAATGGTATCTTGTTGGTGTGAATAGGGGGAAATCAGCTCACTCCACACAGTGGTATAACATTTTGGAAGGTCTGTGTCTATCTAAATTCAAATGCACTTTTTTTTTTTTTTTTTAACTGAGAAACCAGTTCTAGGAATCTAATTTATATGAATTCTTCAGCTTATAAATAAAGGCGTGATGTATGTTTCTGGTGACATTGTTTACAATACGAAACTGTTAAAGATGACTTACATGCTTATGAATATGTAAATAGTCAAGAATGTTTGGGGAATATGTTGCTAGAGAACATAACAGAACTACCGCAAAAGGTAAGGTGGACCTGCAGGTCCTGCAGAGAGAAAGGACTCGCATCTCACAGTCTCAGTGTCACACAATGAGCAAAGACACAAGATAAATCACATGACCACCATTTACATAAGAAAATACTCAATTAAGTCCTTTTGTCGGGACCAAACACCAAACCATTAAGATGTCTCTTCCCTTTATATAATAATAATTTTTCAAAACTATAAAATAAGCGTAAGTCCAACAAAGTTCTGATTTTTCTCCTCATTCTGAAAGTCTCATTTTATTGCCGGTGCACCAACTTCATTGTTTAACTCACTGCTCAGAGATTGAGTGGCGATTCTGCGAGAAAGTGTAAAGGAGGCTTGCAGTTTTTATTCTGCAGTTTTCTGTATTGTTGGAATGTTTATAATAGGCTTATGATCATACACTTCTTTTGAAATTCAGCTACATGTATATTTCCAAGAGTTCTGTGCAGGTTCCACTTATATCTCAGCACCTCCCCACCATCTCTCCACCCTGTGGGTGTCATCACATCAGATTTCTGACCAACCTCAGAGACAGTCTTCAGAGTAGTGGCTGGGCTCCTCTTCACACTTCTGCCCCTGACCATCATCCCTTTTCCTGCAGACTTGGTCCCTGACTCACACCTCTTTCTCATTCTAAAAGACCAAGAAGAGCCATGATTCTGTCTTAGAGAATGAGTAATACACTGAAGCCCACCCCCCCACACACACAAATGGAAAGAATATGTATTTTAAAAACAAAAATATAGCAGACTAAGGTTGAAAACTATCAGCACTGGAATTACCAAAGAAGTACAGTGGTTAGATTGGAAACAAAAAGATAAATAAAGGAGAACTCAGGTTTCTAAAACCTGAAACAGTAAGCATTAGGAAATGTTAAGTGCAAACTAGAAATTAGGTATTTAAGAGAATTTGATTAACGTACTGAAAAATGTACAAAAAGAAAGAAAGAAAGAGTG
>NW_006786248.1:1015756-1037706 GCF_000442215.2 Lipotes vexillifer
AAAGAGTGTACCAAAGCCAGTTTTAAAGCATCAAAAGAAAGAAGTTAGCTGAGGAATCAACAGTGAGCAAAGCAAGAGAGCAGCTAGAGCCTGTTAAGAATGAAAGTCATTTAGAAAAATGGCTACTAGTCATAAAAATGCAAATTAAGGCAACGAAGTGCAATTTTATAACTAATAAGTTAAAATATATATGATGATAAAAATCCCGGGCTTTTGAGCTCCATGGAAGCTGGCTCCCTAGCGTGTATGTATGTAGGCCCCATACCCTTTCCCCTACACAAGAAACACTTCCCCAAGCAAGACAGAGCTCCCAGCTGCTGGCATGGAAGAGGGAAATTGGGCAAGACTTTGAGTGGGAAGGGAACAGAACAAGGGCCTGGGAGAAGGGGCATGGGTGAACTTGACTGGAGGCTTTGAATGTCCCACCTCACTGGTCTTGTCCCATTGCCCCATGTTTCTCCACCCTTCCCCACCCTGCCCCCTGCCCTGCCACATTCTCTGCCTTTCCTCATGGATGGAGAGGAGCAAACCATTTATGTCCTAACAAATACCTGCATGGCGAAATAATATGCTGATATTAACCAAGGTTAATGTTAATTTTCTCATGTCCCTTTTCCCATTTCAGCAGCAACCTGGAAACTCTTGTCTTACCAGCTCTGGAACAGTGGCCAGAAGGGCAACAAAGACCTAGCACTTGTGTTCTCCAAACAGACTTTTGTGGCAGAGAAAACCAGCTGAGAGAGACCTCAAGGAAGCTCATGATGAAAAGTCATTGATCTTGCACACTCTACCCCAGACTTGACAAAGACGTCGGAGCCAGAGAGAGGAGGGAGGAGAGGGCCCACAGGGCTCGGCCAAGGGGCACGGGGCACAGGGAGCCCCTTCAGACTTTTTCTCACTGGCTTCTTCCTCTCCTGACTTTTCCTTTTTTATTCAGTCTTTTGTCACATCTGTGTTTGTTCTGCTGTCTCTCAGTCCTCTGATGGAAATATGGTGATGATGATGATATATGTGTGTATGTGTTTGCACACACATGTGTGTGTTTATCAGCTTCTCATGCCCTTTTCCAACTGTCTCACTTATTCATTCTTCGAATATTTATTGACAGCATACTATGTGCCAGTCATGGTTCTAGGTACTGGAGCTATAGCAGTGAACAAGAAGACAGAGATTCTAGCCTCCTGTTTGCACAGACTTTATATTCAAATAGGGGGCAGTGCCGGAAGGACATACAAATAAACAAAAGCAGCACGGAGACCACAATATCAGGTGGCAATGAGGACTTTGAAGTAAATATGTGAGAGTGACTAGAGAAATAGGCAAGTAGAGATGTGGGTGAAGGGACATCCAGGCTGGGGGAACAGCACACCCGGGGGCTGACGTGGAGCAGACCCAGCATGTTTTTTGTTTTCTTCTTTAATATTTATTTATTTATTTATTTATTTGTCTCTGTTGGGTCTTAATTGCAACACGCAGGATCTTTTTTAGTTGCCGCATGCAAACTGTTAGTTGCAGCATGTGGGATCTAGTTTCCTGACCAGGGATCAAACCCGGGGCCCCTGCATTGGGAGCATGGAGTCTTAGCCACTGGACCACCAGGGAAGTCCCCTCATCATGTTTACAGCCGGGAGGTCAGCACTGCATGTACAGGTGTGAGCGGGGGGAGAGGTACGGCATGGGGCCATGGAGACAACCAAAGGCAGTCTTGCTGGGCTTCCTCCACCATGGAAAGGACTTCATGAAGTCAATAGGGGGGTTTGAATATAGGAGTAACCTCATCTGATACACAAATTTAAAAAGATCACCCTGGGCGCTGTGTGGGAAATAGACCAGGGTGGTGGTTCCTGGGCCAGATGGAGGCAGGAGGCTAGGGCAGCATCTTAAGGGAAAGATGGTGGCTTGGGCAAGGGCAGTGTGGCAGAGATGGAACTGGTGAGGAGGAGTGGGTTAAGGTCAATTTTGAGGGTAGAACGGACAGGATTTGTTTATAAAGCACATGTAGGACATCAGAAAACGTGAGTAGCCAGCTCTTCCTCTCCCTGAGCTCTTACTTCTGTTTTACTTCCTCAAAATTTCTTTTTAACCTTTATAAAACAGAGATCTGAACTAAATGTTGTGTATTTCCGGAAAAAGCTTCATGCCTTAATTTTAAATGCTTCTTTTGAATATATTATAATTTATTTAGAATAAAAAATAACAAACTTTCTGATGTTCGTGATAGAATGGCTTTTTTAATTTTTATGTGCTGCTCAGTTTCTTTGATCAGCGTGCCAAGAGCCATTTTTCTTATTTTTCATTCCAAATCAAAGTCCCTTTCTTCATAAAAATATGAAAGACATTTTTATAGCTGTGTATTAACAAAGTAAATGCAGTGACCTCTGCAGTAGCAATAAATGCCCCTTCACACAAACTGAAGTTTCTGAATATCATTTCCCACTCTACACTACACCATCAGGGCTCTTTTGAGAAATGGTTTATTCTAGGGCTAGGGTAGGGAATGTACAAGCTGAGCCTGGAATGTCATGTTACCCAGGAGATGAGGAAAGTTGTAAAGCACAACTGGAGTTGTATCAAAAAGACTCAGAAACCAGCCTGAAGAACCCTCACTGACCAAATGCTGTCTACAGTGATTGACATCCATGAGTTCATTATGACACAAAACAAAAATATCCAGATTGGTCACCATAGGAGGATGCTATGGAACAAAGTCATTATTTCATAAACTAGTTAATAACATTAAAAAAAAAAAAGACTGACCCAAATGTCAGTGTATTGAGAGGTCCTGGGGGAAGCTGATTTAACTTAGTGCACTGACGGTGGCAGTTAAACAGAGTTCGATTGCTGAGAATATTCACAGGACTGAATGGCAATGCTCACAAATTTACAGGTTATGACAGAAAAATCCGACGTACTGCATCTAGCATTAAAGTGAGGACATGCATCACTGCCAGAGTTTGTCCCCCTGTAAGGCATCCAGAGAGGTAAGCAGCAGGCTATCCTCCCTCTGAAAGGGCTGTGGTCAGGCACAGGTTCTCTGTGTGATCAGGAACCACAAGGCTGGAGAGGAAACTGCTAAGCATGCTGATAAAGCATAGCAAAGATGCAGAGCAAAATTGGGATGGTGAAGTGTAAAGGATGCCAGAGATTAAGGCCAGGGAGCAGAGGCTGGAGAGTATTCCATTGTAGGAATATACATTGTGGTGTTTTCCAGTTTTTAACTATTTTGAATAAAGCTGCAATGAACAAGTCTTTTTTGTGTGCATATATTCTCATTTCTCTAGAGTAAATGCCTAGGATTAGAGTTGCTGATCAGAGATGTTTAATGAAATGAAATACGACCAATTATTATTCCAAAGTGGTTGTCCTAGTTTTACACTCCCACCAGCAATGTGGAGAGTTCCAGTTTCTCCCCATCCTCACCCCATTTCATGCTGTCATTCCTTTTCATGTCAGCCATCCTAGTGAGTTTGTAGTTATACCACCTGGGCCTGGAATTTCCTTTATGAGAAGGGTTTTGATTATGAACTTAATATCTTTAATTGATATAGAGAGGCCCTGAACCAAGATGGCAGAGTAGAAGAACGTGCTCTCACTCCCCCTTGCGAGAACACCAGAATCACAACTAGCTGCTGGACAATCATAGACAGGAAGACACTGGAACTCAACAAAAAAGATATCCCACATCCAAAGACAAAGGGGAAGCCACAATGAGATGGTACGAGGGGCACAATCACAGTAAAATCAAATACCATAACTGCTGGGTGGGTGACTCACACTGGAGAACACTTATACCACAGAAGTCCACTCACTGGAGGGAAGGTTCTGAGCCCCACGTCAGGCTTCCCAACCTGGGGGTCCGGCAATGGAAGGAGGAATTCCTAGAGAATCAGACTTTGAAGGCTAGTGAGATTTGACTGCAGGACTTTGACAGGACTGGGGGAAACAGAGACTCCACTCTTGGAGGGCACACACAAAACAGTGTGTGCATCGGGACCCAGGGGAAGGAGCAGTGACCCCAGGGGAGACTGAACCAGACCTACCTGCTAGTGTTGGAGGGTCTCCTGCTGAGGCAGGGGGTGGTTGTGGCTCACCGTGGGGGCAAGGACACTGGCAGCAGAAGTTCTGGGAAGTACTCCTTGGTGTGAGTCCACCCAGAGTCTGCCATTAGCCCCACCAAAGAGCCCAGCTAGGCTCCAGTTTTGGGTTGCCTCAGACCAAACAACCACAGGGAGGGAACCCAGCCCCACCCATCAGCAGTCAAGCAGATTAAAGTTTTACTGAGCTCTGCCCACCAGAGCAACAGTCAGCTCTACCCACCACCAGTCCCTCCCATCAGGAAGCTTGCACAAGCCTGTTAGATAGCCTCATCCACCACAGGGCAGACAACAGAAGCAGGAAAAACTACAATCCTGCAGCCTGTGGAACAAAAACCACATTCACAGAAAGATAGACAAGATGAAAAGGCAGAGGGCTAAGTACCAGATGAAGGAAGAAGGTAAAACCCCAGAAAAACAACTAAATGACGTGGAGATAGGCAACCTTCCACAAAAAGAATTCAGAATAATGATAGTGAAGATGATCCAGGACCTCGGAAAAAGAATGGAGGCAAAGACTGAGAAGATCCAGGAAAAGTTTAACAAAGACTTAGAAGAATTAAAGAACAAACAGAGATGAACAATACAATAACTGAAATGAAAAATACACTAGAAGGAATCAATAGCAGAATAACTGAGGCAGAAGAATGGATAAGTGACCTGGAAGACAGAATGGTGGAATTCACTGCTGTGGAACAGAACAAAGAAAAAAGAATGAAAAGAAAAGAAGACAGCATAAGAGACCTCTGGGACAACATTAAACGCAACAACATTCACATTATAGGGGTCCAAGAAGGAGAAGAGAGAGAGAAAGGACCTGAGAAAATATTCGAAAAGATTATAGTCAAAAACTTCCCTAACCTGGGAAAGGAAATAGCCACCCAAGTCCAGGAAGCGCAGAGAGTCCCATACAGGATAAACCCAGGGAAAAACATGCTGAAACACATAGTAATCAAACTGGAAAAAATTAAAGACAAAGAAAAATTATTGAAAGCAGCAAGGGAAAAATGACAAATAATGTACAAGTGAACTCCCATAAGGTTAACAGCTGATTTCTCAGCAGAAACTTTAAAAGCCAGAAGGGAGTGGCATGATATACTTAAAATGATGAAAGGGAAGAACCTACAACCAAGATTACTCTACACAGCAAGACTCTCATTCAGATTTGATGGAGAAGTCAAAAGCATTACAGACAAGCAAAAGCTAAGAGAATTCAGCACCACCAAACCAGCTCTATAACAAATGTTAAAGTAACATCTCTAAGTGGGAAACACAAGAGAAGAAAATGACCTATGAAAACAAACCCAAATCAATTAAGAAAATGGTAATAGGAACATACATATCAATAATTGCCTTAAACGTGAATGGGTTAAATGCTCCAGCCAAAAGACACAGGCTTGCTGAATGGATACAAAAACAAGACCTATCTGTATGCTGTCTACAAGAGACCCACTTCAGACTTAGGGACACATACAGACTGAAAGTGAGGGGATGGAAAAAGATATTCCATGCAAATGAAAATTGAAAGAAAGTTGGAATAGCAATACTCATATCAGATAAAATAGACTTTAAAGTAAAGAATGTTACAAGAGACAAGGAAGGACACTACATAATGATCAAGGAATCAATCCAAGAGGAAGATATAACAATTATAAATATAGATGCACCCAACATAGGAGCACCTCAATACATAAGGCAACTGCTAACAACTATAAAAGAGGAAATCGAAAGTTACACAATAATAGTGGGGGCTTTAACACCTCACTTACACCAACGGACAGATCTTCCAAAATGAAAATAAATAAGGGAATGGAAGCTTTATTTATTTATTTTTGTGGTACGTGGGCCTCCCACTGGCGTGGCCTCTCCCATTGCAGAGCACAGACTCCGGACGCGCAGGCTCAGTGGCCATGGCTCAAGGGCCCAGTTGCTCCACAGCACACAGGATCCTCCTGGACTGGGGCACGAACCTGTGTCCCCTGCATCAGCAGGCGGACTCCCAACCACTGTGCCACCAGGGAAGCCCAGAAGTGGAAGCTTTAAATGACACAATAGACCAGATAGATTTAATTGATATTTATAGGACATTACATCTAAAAACAGCAGATTACAATTCTTCTCAAGTGCGCATGGAACATTCTCCAGGATAGACCACATCCTGGGTCACAAATCAAACCACAGTAAATTTAAGAAAATTGAAATCATATCATGCATCTTTTCTGACCACAGCGCTATGAGATTAGAAATGAATTACAGGGAGAAAAACATAAAAAACACAAACACAGGGAGGCTAAACAATACGTTACTAAATAACCAAGAGATCACTGAAGAAATCAAAGAGGAAATCAAAAAATACCTAGAGACAAATGACAATGGAAACACGATGATCCAAAACCTATGGGATGCAGCAAAAGCAGTTCAAAGTGGCAAGTTTATAGCTATACAAGCCTACCTCAAGAAACAAGAAAAATCTCAAATAAACAATCTAACCTTGCACCTAAGGGAACTAGAGAAAGAATAACAAACAAAACCCAAAGTTAGCAGAAGGAAAGAAATCATAAAGATCAGAGCAGAATTAAATGAAATAGAAACAATGGAAACAATAGAAAAGATCAATAAAACTAAAAGATGGTTCTTTGAGAAGATAAACAAAATTGATAAACCATTAGTCAGACTCATCAAGAAATATAGGGAGAGGACTCAAATCAATGAAATTAGAAATAAAAAAGGAGAAGTTACCACAGACACTGCAAAAATACAAAGCATCCTAAGAGACTACTACAAACAACTCTATGCCAATAAAATGGGCAGCCTGGAAGAAATGGACAAATTCTTAGAAAAGTATAACCTTTAAAGACTGAACCAGGAAGAAATAGAAAATATGAACAGACCAATCACAAGTAATAAAATTGGAACTATGATTAAAAATCTTCCAACAAACAAAAGTCCAGGACCAGATGGCTTCACAGGTGAATTCTATCAATTCTATTTTGTTTTGATACCAAAACCAGACAAAGATACTACAAAATACTACAAAGATACTACAAAAATAGAAAATTACAAACCAATACCACTGATGAATATAGATGCAAAAATCCTCAACAAAATACTAGCAAACAGAATCCAACAACACGTTAAAAGGATCATACACCATGATCAAGTGGGATTTACCCTAGGGATACAAGGATTCTTCAATATGTGCAAAGCAATCAATGGGATACACATATTAACAAATTGAAGGAGAAAAACCATATGATCATCTCAATAGATGCAGAAAAAACTTTTGACAAAATTGAACACCAATTTATGATACAAATTCTCCAGAAAGTGGGCATAAAGGGAACCTACCTCAATATAATAAAGGCCATATATGATAAACCCACAGCAAACATCATTCTCAGCAGTGAAAAACTGAAAGCATTTCCTCTAAGATCAGGAACAAGACAGGGATGTCCACTCTCACTACTATTATTCAACATAGTTTTGTAAGTCCTAGCCACAGCAATCAGAGAAGAAAAGAAATAAAAGGAATACAAATCAGAAAAGAAGAAGTAAAACTGTCACTGTTTGCATATGACATGATACTATACATAGAGAATCCTAAAGATGCCACCAGAAAACTACTAGAGCTAATCAATGAATTTGGTAAAGTTGCAGGATACAAAATTAATGCACAGAAATCTCTGACATTCCTGTACACTAATGATGAAAAATCTGAAAGAGAAATTAAGGAAACACTCCCATTTACCATTGCAACAAAAAGAATAAAATACCTAGGAATAAACCTATCTAAGGAGACAAAAGACCTGTATGCAGAAAACTATAAGACACTGATGAAAGAAATTAAAGATGACATAAACAGATGGAGAAATATACCATGTTCTTGGATTGGAAGAATCAATATTGTGAAAATGACTCTACTACCCAAAGCAATCTACAGATTCAATGCAATCCCTATCAAATTACCAATGGCATTTTTTACGGAACTAGAACAAAAAATCTTAAAATTTGTATGGAGACACAAAAGACCCTGAATAGTGAAAGCAGTGTTGAGGGGAAAAAACGGAGCTGGAGGAATCAGAATCCCTGACTTCAGACTATACTACAAAGCTACAGTACTCAAGGCAATACGGCACTGGCACAAAAACAGAAAGATAGATCAATGGGACAAGATAGAAAGCTCAGAGATAAACCCACGCACCTAAGGTCAACTAATCTATGACAATGGAGGCAAGGATTTACATTGGAGAAAAGAAAGTCTCTTCAATAAGTGGTGCTGGGAAAACTGGACAGCCACATGTAAAAGAATGAAATTAGAACACTGTCTAACACCATACACAAAAATAAACTCAAAATGGATTAAATCAACTCAAAGTGGATTAGAGACCCAAATGTAAGACTGGACACTATAAAACTCTTAGAGGAAAACATAGGAAGAACACTCTTGGACATAAATCACAGCAAGATCTTTTTTGATCCACCTCCTAGAGTAATGAAAATAAAAACAAAAATAAACAAATGGGACTTAGTGAAACTTCAAAGCTTTTGCACAGCAAAGGAAACCATAAACAAGAGGAAAAGACAACCATTAGTATGGGAGAAAATATTTGCAAATGAATCAACGGACAAAGGATTAATCATCAAAATATATAAACAACTCATGCAGCTCAATATTAAAAAAACAAACAACCCAATCCAAAAATGGGCAGAAGACCTAAATAGACATTTCTCCAAAGAAGACATACAGATGGCCAATAAGCACATGAAAAGCTGCTCAACATCACCAATTATTAGAGAAATTGAAATCAAAACTACAATGAGGTATCACCTCACACCAGTTAGAATGGGCATCATCAGAAAATCTACAAACAACAAATGCTTGAGAGGGTGTGGAGAAAAGGGAACCCTCCTACACTGTTGCTGGAGATGTAAATTGATACAGCCACTATGGAGAACAGTGTGAAGGTTCCTTAAAAAGCTAAAAAACAAATTACCATATGATCCAGCAATCCCACTACTGGGCATATACCCAGAGAAAATCATAATTCAAAAAGGCACATGCATCCCAATGTTCATTGCAGCACTATTTGCAATAGTCAGGTCATGGAAGCAACCTAAATGCCCATCAACAGACGAATGGGTAAAGAAGAAGTGGTACATATATACAATGGAATATTACTCAGCCATAAAAAGGAACGAAATTGGGTCATTTGTTGAGACATGGATGGATCTAGAGACTGTCATACAGAGTGGAGTAAGTCAGAAAGAGAAAAACAAATATTGTATATTAACACATATATGTGGAACCTAGAAAAATGATACAGAGGAACTGGTTTGAAGGGCAGAAATTGAGACAGATGTAGAGAACAAACTTATGGACACCAAGGGGGGAAGTGGCGGGGGTGTGTGTGGAGTGGGTGGTGTGTTGAATTGGGCAATTGGGATTGACATGTATACACTGATGTGTATAAAATTTATGAGTATTAAGGACCTGCTGTATAAAAAAATAAATAAAGTTAAATTTAAAAATTAAAAAAAACACAAAAACAAACAAAGCACAAGGAAATGGTGAGGATAATGGCAGTGCTACTGGGCTATTAAAGGAGTTCAATCTTTCTTTCTGATTTGAGCAAATGTGTCTATGAAAAGTGGTATCAGCCCTTTTGTGCCTGAGAAAAGGTTAAGTGTCACCACCCTAATTACAATGATGTTCCACTCAGCAGAAAGCAAAAGCTATTGTTCATCAGGTGATATGCTAGGTTATTAGTTTTCTAAATAAACAGGATTTTATTCAAGAAAAGTAAAAAAAAAATGTTGACATAGAGATATTCAGATTTCCTATTCCTCTTGAAGTTATTCACTTCATCTAATCTGTTGACTGTATTGGCATAAAGTTATTTGCAATGTTTCTTCATTACTCTTTTAATACCTGGAGGTTGTAGTGATAATGTAATTCCATTTAACTTCTCCTTTTTGTGCTATTTTTGTCATATATTTTAAATTCAGTTGTTATAAAGCTCACAATAAATTGGTATAATGTTTGTTTAAACAATCATTTGCGTTTTAAAAAATATTAACAAATTAAGAATATTACTTGGAAATAGAGTCATTGCAGTGTAATTGATTAAGATGAGGTCATACTGGAGAGGGTGGCCCAAATCTGATATGACTGGTGTCTTTATAAAAAGGGGAAGTTTGGAGAAAAACGTGCACACACGGGGAACACCATGTAAAGATGAAGGCAGAGATCTACAAGCCAAGAAATGCCAAAGATGGCCAGCAAACCAGCAGCAGCTGGGAGAGAAGCCAGGACTAGATTCTCCCTCACGGCCCTCAGATGGAGCCAACCCTGCTGACCCCTTGATGATGGGCTTTCAGCCTCCAGACTGTGAGATAATACATATCTCATTATGTGAGATAATATATTTCTGCCAGACTGTGAGATAATACATTTCTGTACCCCAGTTTGGGGTACTTTTTTACAGCAGCCCCAGCAAACTCATACAGGGATATATTGCTCTACACTTTGTTCACATCCAATAAATGAGATATAACACATATCATTACTACACATATCCTTTTCCAACTTCCCTCTTTCACGCATTAATGTATAGATATCCTTCACCAGCGCATTCAATTCTACCTCATATTTTTAAAATGACTACCTAGTATGCACAGTATGGACATACCTTTTCTCTCTTGAAATGTTATTTACCTTTTATATGCTATATGTTGGGCTTTTATAGTACAGAAGTATTCACTTATATAGTTGATCTTGTTCTTTATGGCTTCTGGGTTTTGTTCTTGTTTAGAAAGTTCTTTCCACTCCAACATCTTAAAGATAGTATATATTTCTATGATATTTTTCCTTTATAAAGTTTAAATAGTTAATCCAACTAGAATTTATTTTAATTTATGGTGTGAGACTAGACTTTTTTTCCCTAGTCAAATTTTCCCATATAGTATATTGAATAGTTCTTCCTTTCCTCAATTGATTTAAAACTCTACATATATCGTAGACTAAATTTCCATAAATACAGAAATTTGTTACTGGGCTCTATTTTTATCCCAGTTACACATTAATTCATGAAAACCAGAAATTATAGCTTTAATTGAGGTAAAGTATGATATATCCCTTTTTTTACATTTCAGTTTACAGTGTTTGTGTGTTTGTGTGTGTGTGTCCCACCTTTTAAATATATCATTTGATATATAAACTTTATGTTAGATATGTTTGTTACAAAGTATAATGATATACTTAAATAGTAGTTATCTATTACTGTGAAACAAATTACCCCAAAACTTAGTGGCTTAAAACAACAGCCATCATTTATTATATCCCAGTTTCTGTGGATCAGGAATTCAGGAGAGGTTAGCTGGTGGTTCTGGTATGGGGTCTTTCATAGCCCTGGAGACCTCAGCTCCTCACTGTGTGGATCTCCCATCGGGCGGTGTGAGTGCCCTCCAGCTTAGCAGCTGGCTTCCTCCAGAACAAGTGATCCAAGAGAATGGAGGCAGAAACGGCAATGTCTTCTGACCAAGCCTAGAATAACACATTGTCATGTCCTCAGTATCCTCGAACGCCAGGAGATGGGGCTCACTGGGGCCCCTGGATACAGCACAGGAAACAGTCCACTCCTAATAACTTACATCTACTAGTGTGTCCTGTCCTCATCACAGCCCCCTGCCTCCCTTTGCTATTTATCATTTCACCCTGTTTGGTTTTTTTTAATGTCTGCATTTTCAAAAAGTTTTATTTTGAGATAATTGTAGATTCATATGCAACTGTAAGAAATAATACACGGAGCTCCACTACACCCTTCACTGAATGTTCTTCAGTGTTAACATCTTGTATAATTATGGTACAATATCACAACCAGAAAATTAACATGAATAAAATTTATTAACTTTATTCAAATTTCACCATGCACTCATGTTTTACGTGCACTCATGTGTGTGTATGTATATGCATGTGTTTAGTTCTATGCAATTTTGTTTCATGTGTAGATTCATCTTATCACTGCTACAGTCAAAAGGCAGAACAGGTCCATCACAAGGACCTCTAGGGATACCCTTTTATAGCCACAGCCACTTCCCTTCTTATCTCCTCCCAAACCACTGGCAACCACACTGGCTCTCCATCTCTAGTATTTCATCATCTCAAAAATGGAATGGAATCACACAGTATGTAGCCCTTTTGTTTTTTTGTTGTTGTTTTTGGTTGGTTTTGTTTGTTTGTTTGTTTAGCAGAGAAAGGTTTATTGCAGGGCTCAGCAAGGAGAAAAGGGAGATCCTACTCAAAAGGCCCAAACTCTAGTATGTAACCTTTTGAGGTTGGCCCTTTTTTTCACTAAGCATAATTTTGAGATCCATCCAAGCTGTTGTGTGCATCAATAGCTCATTTATTTTTTTGTTCAGTGGTTAATTCCATGAAATGGATGTACCATTATTTGTTTTTCCGTTTACTTGTTACAGGCATTTGGTTTGTTTCTAGTTTCTAGATATTATGAATAAAGTTGTTGCTGTGAACATTTGTGTACAGGTTTTGTGTGAATGTAAGTTTTAATTTATTGGGGATAAATGCCTAAGAGGGCAATTGCTGAATTGCATGGTAAGCACTAGTTTTGTTTTCTAAGAAATTGGTTTATCACATATAAAATGTGCTGAATAATATTTAGCTCAGTATTACTCATATTTGTGCTGTGTAAGAACAGTGTTGTTCTGTATGTAATCTTCTAGGACTTACTATTTCACTGAACATTAGGCTTCCAAGATTTCTCCACTTTGTTGCATGTACCTGCAGTTTATTCATTTTCATAGCCCCACACATTTTTCACTTTGTGACTGTATTACTGTCCACAGGCAGTGGTGGAACAAGTCGCTCCAATTGTGAACAAACACACCATTTACAATGGAAGTGTTCATGGGCAACGTTTCTTTGGGCTGATTCTTAGAGATGGGGGTGCTAAGATTTAAGGACTTTGAATGTTCAACTTTCAGATGAAACACCAAAACACTAACTGAAGTGGGTACACCAATTCATATTTCCACTGGTGAAGTTTAAAAGTTTCTTCTAGAGAGGGTGTGGAGAAAAGGGAACTCTCCTATACTGTTGGTGGGAATGTAAATTGGTGCAGCCACTATGGAGAACAGTGTGGAGGTTCCTTAAAAAACTAAAAATAGAACTACCATGATCCAGCAATCCCACTCCTGGGCATATACCCAGAGAAAACCATAATTCAAAAAGATACATGCACCCCAATGTTCATTGCAGCACTATTTACAATATCCAGTACATGGAAGCAACCTAAATGTCCATCGACAGATGAATGGATAAAGGAGATGTGGTCATATATACAATGGAATATTACTCAGTCATAAAAAGGAATGAAATAATGCCATTTGCAGCAACATGGATGGACCTAGAGATTGTCATACTAAGTAAAGTAACTCAGACAGAGAAAGACAAATACCATATGATATCACTTATACGTGGAATCTAAAATAAGATACAAATGAACTTATTTACAAAACAGAAATAGACTCACAGAGGAAACAAACTTATGGTTACTAAAGGGAATAGTTGGAGAGGAGGGGAGATAAATTAGAAGTTTGGTATTAGCAGATGCAAACTATTACATATAAAATGGATAAAAAACAAGGACCTACTGTATAGCACAGAGAACTATATTCAATATCTTGTAATAACTATAAATGGAAAAAATCTGAAAAAGAATATGTATATACATATATATAACTGAACCACTTTGCTGTACACTTGAAACTAACACAACATTGTAAATTAACTATACTTAAATTTTAAAAATTACTGATTAAAAAATAAAAGTTCCATCTAGTCCACATTCTCAAAAGCCTTAAGTATTGTTTGGCTTCTTAATTTTTGTCAATGCAGTATGTTATTAATTTCTTATCTCCAAAATTTTTTTCATATTTATCTTCATTTATTCTTCAGTTACTTATATTCAATTTGTCAAGCTGAAAAAAAAATCCAGTTTCAATTAGTTTGGAAAATGCACAAAATCAACAGGTTAATTTGAGAGGTGCACCCAGGGACACGGCATACTTCTATCTTTATTTAGATCTTCCTTTATCACCTCAGTAAAATGTCATGTTCACCAGCCACGTGTTCACATGTTCCTCATCTCTAATATTGGGATAAAAATCCTTCTGCATCAGGGCAGGATGATGGAGATAAAGGCTATAAAGTGATCAGAACATGCCGATCAGGTGTTACCTGCTCCCCAAAGGTTAGACGTTACTGCTGTTATTGTCGGGGTTTGTTATGTTTATTTGCAAACAGCCCAAACAGATTTTTAATTGCTTTTCATTAGGTATTTTATATTTATTCTAAAAATGAGGCCCGTTGGTTGATTCATTACATTTTCCAATTGGCTTTTGGTTGTATATGAGAAACCTACTGATTGTATGTCTTTATCTTGCCGTTGGACATATTACTAACCACTTTCTTGGATACAAGCCATGATGTTGCAAAGAGTGATAAACTGTGCCTTTTTCTTTTCCAATATTTATACCTATACATATTACTATAGGGTAATAAACTATAAATAAACTATAGACGGTTCCTTCAAAATTACACGTTCTGATTTTAATGGGGGTTTTGCTAGCCTCGTAGAACAAATTGAGAGGGTCTCAATATCTTTCTATACTATGTTATGAATATAATTTAAAACTAAACTATTTGAAGTTTCAGCAGAATTTGTCTGTCAAATGTTCTCCATTGGGTGCTTCTGGAGGATGGATTTCTGAGGACACTTTCAAGATCTTCTGGGACTGGTTAATCTATTCAAAATGTTTTCTTAGCAAGCCATGCAACTGACAAGAGATTAATTTCCAAAATATACAAAGAGCTCATACAGCTCAATATCAAAAAACAAACAAACAAACAAAAACCAATAAAAAATTAGGCAGAAGATCTACAAAGACATTTCTCCAAAGAAGACATACGGATGGCCAACAGGCACATGAAAAGATGCTCAACATTGCTAGTTATTAGAGAAATGCCAATCAAAACTACAATGAGGTATCACCTCACACCAGTCAGAATGCCATCATTAAAAAATCACAAATAATAAGTCCTGTAGAGAGTGTGGAGAAAAAGGAACCCTCTGGGCTTCCCTGGTGGCGCAGTGGTTAAGAATCCGCCTGCCAATGCAGGGGACACGGGTTCGAGCCCTCGTCTGGGAAGATCCAACATGCCCTGGAGCAACTAAGCCTGTGTGCCGTGACTACTAAGCCTGCACTCTAGAATCCATGAGCCACAACTACTGAAGCCCACACACCTAAAGCCCGTGCTCCACAGCAAGAGAAGCCACCACAATGAGAAGCCTGCACACCGCAACGAAGAGTACCCCCTGCTCGGCGTAACTGGAGAAAGCCTGCGCGCAGCAACAAAGACCCAACACAGCCAAAAATAAATAAATAATTTTTTTTAAAAAAAGGAACCCTCTTACACTGTTGGTGAGAATGTAAATTGGTGCAGCCACTATGGAGAGCAGTATGGAGGTTCCTTAAAAAGCTAAAAATAAGAGTTACCATATGATCCAGGGATCCCATTTCTGGGCATATATTCGGAGAAAACTCTAATTTGAAAAGATACATGCATCCCAATGTTCATAGCAGCACTATTTACAATAGTCAAGACATGGAAACAACCTAAATGTCCATAAACAGATGAATGGATAAACAAGATATGGTGTGTGTGTGTATATATATATACACAATGGAATGGACCTAGAGACTATCATATTAAGTGAAATAAGCCAGACAGAGAAAGACAAATATTATATGTGTGGAATGAAGAAAAATTATACAGATGAACTTATTTACAAAACAGAAACAGACTCACAGACATAAAAAACAAACTTATGGTTACCAAAGTGGAAGGGGGAGGGATAAATTAGGAATCTGGGATTAACATATGCACACTACTATATATAAAATAGGTAACCAACAAGGATCTACTGTATACAGGGAACCATACTCAACATTTTGTAATAACCTATAAGGGAAAAGAATCTGAAACTAATACAACATTGTAAATCAACTATACTTCCATAAAAATAAAAGTTTTCTTATTCCTGAGTCACTTATTCCAGTTTATATTTTCTAATTGTAGAAAGTAGAAAAATAACACTAATATATAAAGGCAGGTTATGTTCATTTTATAGATATATTACCACAAATAGTAAGCTACATTTTTTTTGTTCAGAAAACAAGTATGAATAGTTGCCTCTCTGAACTTTTGAATGTCTGGCAATGCATTTAACTGCCAGGACAGCTGAATATCAATTTGACTAATATAGAAATCTGTATTCAAAATCTGCCTCCCGTGGAAGAGTGTTGCAGTTTTTCCATCACGTGAGGAAGGTAAATGTTTATCTGCTGAGTATGTTCCAGAGGCAGCCCTGTGAGGCACTCTCCTGGCACCAGGACGCATGGCAGCAGTGACCAGGCAGCCCCCAAGCCCGGCCTGGTGGAGCTCAGGTCTTGAGTTGCAGAAGAGCGCCCACAAACAGCACATCAGGCGTGAGTCACAGAAGGGAGGGGACAAGCCAGGCTGCTAGGGAGAGGGGCCTGCAGAGTCCTGTCCCAGACGCTGGACTCTGCTCTCTGATGTCCTCCTCCTTCTGGGTCCTGGCCTCATTACCTTTGCTTTTTGTTCACTCTCTGATGCTTCCAAACAGATTTTCTATTAATGTTTTGTCCATTTTTTCTAGATGTCCTCTGAAGCGTTGGTCCAATTTACCTTGTCAACCATTAGCACAGGCATCTGGGAGGGAATTTTCTGGATCCATCCTCCACATTTCTAGCCTCTTCTGTTTCATTTCTTCATCTTTATGTCCTGCATTCTAAAAGATTTCCTCAGTTAACCATCCAGATTACTAATTTTTCCCCTCTATTATTTTTTTTAATTATGATAAAATATACATAAATATAACATTTGCCATCTTAGCCATTTATGGTGTACAGTTCAGTGACAGCAAGTACATTCACATTGTGTATTATGTTTTTAAAAACTATGTAACCAGCCCTGCCTTTGCTCCAAAGCTTTTACTATTTTTAATTTATTGTTTCTCATTTGCTTCTTTCCCATGGCAATTCTATACATGGGCTGGACTTTGGGATCTTTTTTAAGGATAATAATGATTTTTAATGTTATGCTGTGTTCTGTGTTGGCTCTGTATTCTCTCAGAGACGACAAACGTGTGGAGTTGTTTTCTTTCTCTCATGTTACTAGTTCTGCTCAAGAATCCGGTGACTCTTGACTGTTTAATAAGTCCATACTTAACAACTGCAGATGTAGACCAGAGTCTAAACCCACCTGCATGGAGAATCACCCACATATAACTGGTCTGGAGCGAGACTTGGGTGTTAGTGTGACTTTGAAGCTCACCAGGGGTCCCTCATGTGCATCAGGCAGTGAGGGCAACTAATAAAAATAACGGGCCTGGGGTCTAGAGCAGCACCCTGGTCCTTGTAATGCAGGAATGATGGACCTCCTTTCCTCCCCAGATGCCCCAGCATGGCTCGTGCTCCCAGACCTTCTCTTCAGATTTGGGACTTTTCCAGGCGGAATATTTGGAAAACACTTTTTAAAAAGCGTCCTTGCCTACTTGACTGTATAATGCATTCCCTTATATTCATTAGACTTCTTCACCAACCCACTTTCACTTGCTTTATATCTCCAGGCATCCCTTTCTATCTTCTGAAGATACTTTCCCCAGTTTCCCAGCACAACTATACACTTATCTTAAAATATATATATCATCTGTCTTTCACAAGAAATTTAGTTTGGAGAAAAGGAGAACAAATTGTGCACAGGCAAGCATTCTAAAATAGAAATGTTTACTTGAGTCTCAGTGAATTTGGCATTTCTGGGATTTGGGACATTATCAAGGATCATTAACCAATTAATCTAACCTAATATTCCACAGCTCTATACTTTAATAATTTTTAAATAAATGTTAATTAATTAACATTTATTTAAAATCACATTATTAATGCCAGCATCTGTGCCTTGTTAATAAGTGGCCAGCATCTGTGCCTGCTTTTATACATTTCACATTTCAAACTCTCTTATGCCTTGTTTTTTTAAATTAGGGGCAGTCACAGAGTAAATATTAAAAAAATGTTGTTAGTTTAAAACGTTGAGAATGTGATTGTCACTTAGTCCAGAAGTATTAATTAAGCAAGCATCACACCATCAAAGGGGCTGATTTCCCGGTACATGAAAGCTGGACACAGTTTTCAGGACTGCCTCGTCCAATTCTCGTTCAGTGAGAACGTTACACCAGGGTCTCTTCTATACACTCTATGCTCTGTCTGTAGGTACCAGCTTCTCATCACATAGCTCTAAATTACAGGTTTCTTTTGATGTTGCCCAGATCTGTATCTCTGGTGCTGCCCTCTCCTGTGATGTTGAGACCTCACTATCGCACTGCCTACTTGGCATCTGTTTGATGTCCAACAGGCACCTCACACTTAGCATGGGGTATATGCTACCTTTTGTGTTTTCTTCCCCAAACTTGTTCTTCCCTTTAAGGGTGGAAAAACTTTTCCTTCTTTCCTCCTAGGTTCTGTGGCTGGTCTAATAGTTAAACTGACATAAGACAAATTAATAGGAGAAAAACACATTTAATTTTTGTACATAAAAAAAGAAACTCAAAGAAGCGACCAAAGCAGGCAGCTTTTAGACCCTTTAGGCAAAGAAACAATGCATTTGTGAAGAATTGATGAGACAAAGGGGTTTGGGCTCAGGGAGTAAACAGTGAAGAAGTTAAAAGGTTTGTGTATGTAGCCTTCTCAGTCCTAAAATTCCTTCTTTCTTCCTTTTTTTTTTTTTTTTTTGGGCAGCACTGCGCGGCTTGTAGGATCTCAGTTCCCCAACCATGGATTGAACCCAGGCCATGGCTGTGAAAGCCCGGAATCCTAACCACTAGACCACTAGGGAACTCCCCTAAATTCCCTATTTCTGGTGATAAGTATGCTTTCTACCCTCCTGTTACAGGGAGGGTATCTTCACATGGGATATTTATTTCCTGATTTCAGGGGGACAAAGGAGGGTCAAAGTGTCTTTCTTGCACTGGCTGTTTCTCAAGTAACTTTAATTCAAAATAATCAATGTGCCAAAGCAGCATATTTTAGGGTGGCATACTCTGCTCCCCTTCATCCCCAAGTTATTAACTAAACTCTTAAGTGTTACTCTTGATTCACCTCATTTCCTCATCCAAACATCCAACCTGTTGGCCGATCAATTAACTCTACAGCAAGTCCCCTACAAACAAATGCGTTCCATTCCAAGAGCATGTTCGTAAGTCCAATTTGTTCGTAAGTCCAACAAAGTTAGCCTAGGTACCCAGCTAACACAATCGGCTATATAGTACTGTACTGTAATAGGTTTATAATACTTTTCACACAAATAATACATAAAAAACAAACAAACACAAAAAATAAAGAAAACATTTTTAATCTTACAGTATAGTACCTTGAAAAATACAGTAGTGCAGTATAACAGCTGGCATACAGGGGCTGGCATCGAGTGAACAGGCAAGAAGAGTTACTGACTGGAGGAGGGAGAGGAGGTGGGAGATGGTAGAGCTGAAGAATCGCCAGCAATAGGAGATGGAGGGCAAGCTGCAATTTCACTCACGCCTGACGCTGATGGCACAGGTTCTGGTTCCTTGCTGGATTCAATTCTATCTACCCTCTTGAAAAAGTGATGTCTGGGTAGTAGCTCTTTTTTTCTCGTCACAGATGACACGGTAGCACCAGATGGCATTCTGAACAGCTGCTATAACCTTTGTGTACCATTTTACGTTCGGGCCCTATGCCTCAAAAAGTTAACAGTGCCTCCTCAAATAAGGAAAATCCCCTTGCCACTTCCTGTGTCGTGAATCTCTTCGGTTCTTCAGTTACTTCTTCTTCCTCTTGTTTCTCTGTGTCCTTTCTCTGGGCCCCCAATGCCATCAGGTCTTCATCAGTAAGCTCCTCATGCTGCACAGCAAGGAGTTCAATGAAGTCGTCCTCTCGCGGATCTAGCTCCAGCTTCTCTCTGAGGGTCACTAAGTTGCTGAAGACCTCTTTGGACTCCTCATCCACTTTCTCAAATCCACGAAAATCATGAACAAATTGCAGGCAAAGTTCTTCCAAACCCCATTCACGGTGACGGCCGTAACCTCACGCCAAGCAAAGTCAATGTTTTTTATGGCCTTGTAGATATTACAGTTCTTCCAAAATTGTCACAAGGTTGTTCCTGATTCGTCACTCACCTTTACTGCCTGATGAAAAGCGTGACATAAATAATATTTCTTGAAAGTCGCTGTAAGTCCCTGGTGCATAGGTTGGATCAGCGACGCAGTATTTAATGGAAGATGCACTACTTTGACATTGGGATGAAAGTCGTCCATGAATGGGGGTTGGCCCAGAGCGTTGTCAAGCAGCAAAAGAATGTTGAATGGGACATCCTTCTCTAAGTAATATTTCTCTACTTCCAGCATAAAGTGATGGAAAAACCAATGTACGCCAGACACATGAACTAACTTACATGATTGGACACGTGAACGCACGTTCGCACCTTTGAAAGTTCGCAACTGAAGGTCTGCATGTAAGGGACATATTGTACCTGGAAGACATACTTCCAATTTTTCTACTGTCTATCCATTGCCTGGGTCTAAGCCACCTCCTATTTAATCCACTGCCTTGCTTGCTCCCACTGGGCTCCAAGTCCATCTTCCATCTTTTAAAAGGGAAAATCAGATTCTTTCATCTCATGCCTTTGCTTGGGGCAGTCCGTGTCTTCCTGTTGCCCTTGGAATGAATCCAGAGAGGCCTGTCACTTCCAAAGGCAGGTGAAGCCCTGCACACTGGCCCCTGTGTCCCAATCCCACTCCCAGCCACCCTGTCCTCCACCCACATCCTGCTCTTTGACCCCAGACTGACATCTTTGGCTGGGCCTCCCTGCTGAGCTGGGATGTGTGCACCTGTGCACCCTTGCCTCCTGCACCTCGGCTCTTGGGCCCGGTGCCCACCTGCAGCACGCTCCCCCCCACTCCCCACACTGTCCTCCTGCCTCAGCAACTCAAGTTTTTAGCTACACATCCTCAACTCCCTTCTTTCTTTTAGACACCACGCCCAGGCCACCAGCAGATTCTGCTTGCTTGAGTAGCCGCGTTCCAGCCTCCACCATGGCCACCCACGTCTGAGCCACACTGCAGTGGCTTCTGACGGCCTCTCTCTGCTGCTCTCACTCCTCTGCATTCTATTCACACAACAGCCGACGATCTGTTTCTTTTTATATAATTTTATTTTTATTTATTTATTATTTTTGGCTGTGTTGGGTCTTTGTTGCTGCACATGGGCTTTCTCCATCCACTTGCAGTGAGCAGGGGCTATTCTTCGTTGCGGTGTGAGGGCTTCTTATTGTGGTGGTTTCTCTTGTTGTGGAGCAGGGGCTCTAGAGAGTATGGGCTTCAGTAGTCGTGGCACATGGTCTCAGTAGTTGTGGCTCGCGGGCTCTAGAGCACAGGCTCAGTAGTTGTGGCGCACGGGCTTAGTTGCTCCGTGGCATGTGGGATCTTCCCAGACCGGGGATCGAAACTGTGTCCCCTGCATTGGCAGATGGATTCTTTTTTTTTTTAAATCAATGTTGGGGAAGCAATGACAGGTTCTTCATTTTTTTAAAAATTAATTAATTAATTTTACTTTTGGCTGCGTTGGGTTTTCATTGCTGCGCCCAGCCTTTCTCTAACTGTGGCGAGCCGGGGCTACTCTTCGTTGCGGTGTGCAGGCTTCTCATTGTGGTGGCTTGTCTTGTTG
>NW_006786248.1:1037801-1063304 GCF_000442215.2 Lipotes vexillifer
AAAAAAAAAAAAAAAAGAATAAATGACAGAAAGATTTTTTGGATACAGTACCCTTTTTTTCCTTTCTATAACAATATGGGAGGTGATGGCATTGTTTGCTAAGATAAGCAAAGTTACCTCATTTTACTTTATTTTATAAATAAAATAAAAATTTTATTTTTAAAATTTCATGTATCTTAAAGACTAGCTAAAGTGAAAAGAATCATCAAAATCATTGTGTAATTTAGCTGTGTGTAGAACCATTTGTCACTTGTTATTTTGAGAGATGCAATGGGACTTTACAAATCTATTTACGGATTCTGATTATCAAGGACTATGACATGAATTTGAGTTTAAAGACAGTTTTTTGTTTGTTTGTTTTTTGTGCTTTGTTTTTTTGCGGTACGTGGGCCTTTCACTGTTGTGGCCTCTCCCGCTGTGAAGCACATGCTCCGGATGCGCAAGCTTAGCAGCCATGGCTCACGGGTCCAGCCGCTCCATGGCAGGTGGGATCTTCCCAGACCGGGGCATAAACCCGTGTCCCCTGCAACTCTCAACCACTGCGCACCAGGGAAGCCCAGGCAGATGGATTCTTAACCACTGCACCACCAGGGAAGCCCCAGCCGATGATCTTTGAAAACCTGAGTCCAGTCACATGAGTCCTCCACCCAAACCCCTCCTAGCTTACCTTCTCACTCGGCTAAAAGCCAAAATGATCACCGTGATCTTCCAGGCCCTCCAAGAGCCCACCCTGGGGCCCTAGTCACCTAGCCCATCTTCTGGGCCCGGAACCCCACCCTCTCCTGCACTTGGCGTTTCTTCTCCCAGACATCTGGGTAGCTTGTTTCCTTAGCCTCTGCTCAGGGCTGCCTAGGAGAGGCCCACTCCGACAGCCCTAGCTATAGTAAGCCAAGCACACCCCTCCCCGCCGGGTTGCCCATGCCCCTCCATTTCCTGTGCCTGCCTTGTTGGAATTCCCACAGGAGAACACAGTGTTCCAGAGAGCAGGGACTTAGTGGTGTTCCCAGAGTGTCCTGTTTAGTGGCTGCCTTTGTTACGGGACACCGATTCCAATATGTGTGTGTGTGAATTCACCAGCTGGTGTCCTACAGTTCATCTCAATTATGACACCATCTACCTGACGAGAGCGTCTGATCCCACAGGGTAAGGGCTCAGTCTCACAAGACTGCTCCCACTTCAGGAGACAATCACAAGTTCAGGTTTGTCAGCTGTGCTTCTGACAATAGATCAACTATAGTTTCTGGCTATAGCTTGGAGGTTCCCAGAGACCCCCCCCTTTCTTGAGTTTGACTGATTTGCTAGAGTGGTTCACAGAACTCAGGAAAACATTTTACTTACTAGATTACCAGTTTATCATAATAGGATATAACTCAGGAACAGGCAGATGGAAGATGTGCACAGGGCAAGGTGCAGGGAAAGCACAGAGTATCCATGCCCTTTGTGAGTCCTCGACACACCCAGAATCTCCACATGGTCACCACCCTAGAAGCTCTCCAAACACAGTCCTTTGGGTTTTTATGGAGGCTTCATCATATAAAAGTGATTAAAACCTTTGATTAATGGTAATTGATTCAACCCCCATGCTCCCTCCCCTCCGCAGTGGTCAGAGGGTGGAAAATTCCAAACTTCTAATCACTTAGATGGTTCCCTGGCAATCTGCCTCTATCCTCAGGGGCTTTCTAAAAGTCACTTCATTAACATAAACCCAGGTGTGGTTGAAAGGGGTTTGTTATGAATATCAAGGCACCTTTATAGCTCTTATCACTTAGGAAATTCCAAGGGATTAGGAGCTCTGTGCCAGAAACCAAAAATGGAGACAAAGACCAAATATATATTTCTTATTATAGATCACAATATCACACTGCCTCTTCTACTAGAATGTTAGATCCGTGAGACAATTCTCCCCTGTGGCCCCAGTGCCTATGAACGACGCCAGGCACATGCAGGTGATGAATAAGTATTTGCTGAGTGAGGACAATGAAAGATACTTGCCCAGGGGTCAGCAGCAGGGCCTCCTTAGAACTCAGGTGTCCAGACGGACAGCCTGGGAGTCCATCCAAGCCTGGTCCTGGCCCAGGCAGCTAAGAGTCTGAGAGTTTGGCTGACAGAAGACATCCAAACCCCAAACCCCTGCAGAACAGTCTAAGAGAGGCTTACATACCACTACACATATGTCAGAATAGAAGTAATTCCATGAGGTTCAATGGATCATGCAATGTGGAAACCTTCAAGGCCAGATGAACTAGGCCTTACTGGAAATACTGAATTTGGATTGGTGAAGAGCAGGTGGGGAGAGATTCCAGGCTTAGGGAGCAGTGTGACTCACAGAACCTTGGAACCTTAGAGCGGAACATAGATGGGAAAAAACAAGGCCTGTTCTGAGAAGGGTAAGGAGACCTCTCCCTTGGGGCTGGTGGGGAGGAGGGCAGGGCAGGGTTCAATTAGCAAGTTGGTGCCTGTTCCCTGAGGGTCTCAAGGGACCTCTGCCTGAGGAGCCAGCCTTTGACTTTGTAAGCAGCAGGGGACTCCTGTAAGCTCCTGGGTAAGGAAATGAATTGAAGTAGTCAAGTAAGTCAAGTAACCGCTTTGGCCACCTGGGGACTGGCTGTAGCTGGGAGACTGGAAGGCAGGGAGACCCACCCAGAGGCCCTGGGGCAACCCTGGGGATACTGTAGGGATGGGAAATGGAGGGAACCTGCAGGCCCTGGGACCTCGCTGGGTTGGGGGATGGAGGAAAATGTGGACCCATGAGTTAGTCCCTGGACACCAGGGAAATTTTGGTCCTTTGTGGGCTGTTAACACTCAATTTGGGATGCCACTGGTCCACTGTGAGATCTGATTTCTTTCCCTGAAAATGCAGGCACTTCAGTCAAAATTTTCTCTGATTTGGGCCTTTGATGTATGATGATGTACCATACATCAATATGGTACCCCCAGGAATGGTGGAAGGAAAGAGGCTTGATCAATGACATGGATCATTTTCTTAGTACCTGTCACTCTACCCTCCTCAAGCTGGATTCTAGTAAATAGCCAGGGAAGTGACTTGTCAGCGGGCACCCGAGGGAGGAACTCAGGCCAGCAGAGGCTGCTGAGGTGGTCCCTTGGGAGATGATAGTGTCCTAACGCAGTAAGAGAAATGAGGGGCTGGCCTGAAGGAGGAGGAGGAGGCCAACAGCTCTCCAAATCCAGATAGGCAGCACCCAAAAGTGCTCCTCTCACCCAAATTCCCAGCCATGGTCTCCTGGGCAAGAAATCCCTGCTTCTCGCATCTGTACTTCTAAAGTGGCCAAACTGTCACCGCTGGCTGTAGCACATCTGGGGGCAAGTCTTACTGTCCCCACTTGGGACTCCCCATACCTTCTGCCATGCCCAGCCTCTGCCCACCCTTCACACACTGCTCTCTCTGATTCCCTATGAATACTGAGGGGAGCCCTTTGCACCAACAGACACTTCTGCCACACCCTCCTGGCCCCCCCCCTTCCCCTTCCAACAACCATCTTCAACGCCCCGTCACCGTCTGGGTCTTAGAGGCCACTTCAGAACCAGAGAATACAAGGTATATTTTGGCACTCAGGGTTTACCAGAGAGGAAAAGAGATGGAAATAAAGCAAACCAAAGCCTGCCTTTGCTTAGCGAAATATTCCTCCCTTCAATTAAGGGACAAAAAAAAAATCCTATTTAGGGAAGTAAGGAAAGGCAGTGATGATCATGAAAGTTCAAAGTCTAGTTCACCCAAGAAGTGAATCTGAAAGGGCAGGGTAAGGAAGAGTGTAGAGACAACGAAGAATCCTCTTGGATTCCCAGGAGCAGATGTCCTTGGTAAATAAGACATAAAAATCGGAGCATTGGTTTGGTATGCCCTGATTCATTTGAACTTTGATTCTAGTTTATTCCAGGAGGCTCCCAGCCTCCTGCACGGACTCGGGAAGAGCCCGCCACCCTAGGGGGGCTGCGGTCCTTTTCTCCCACACTCTGCCGCCTCCTCTCTCCGCCGGTGGCGGACCGAACTGATGCTTCTGGGAAACGAAACTAACCCGCTCTAAAGTTTCCAGCTCGGCTTTTTGTTTCCCGCTCTCCGCGGTGTCCCACGCTGGGCGCGGCGCGGGGCGGGGCCGGGAGCCGCCGGGGCGGAAAGGCCCGGGAGGGTGCAAGGACCAGGGGTCTCTGTGCGGCGCCCGGCCCCGACGGCGGGCGGGCTGGCTGGGCTGGGCTGGGCTGGGCTGGGCTGGGCTGGGCTGGGCTGGGCTGGGCGGGGCGGCCACTAACCGCGTCTCCGTGCGTCCCGCAGGCGGGGAGCCCGCGCCGCCGCGCCGGGCCGCCGGCGATGATCACCTAGGAGGCTGGCGCGGGCGGGCGCGAGCGGCGGAGGAGCCGGGCGCGGCGATACGCGGCCATGGAGTGGGAGCCGGCGGCGGCTGACGAGCCCGGGACCCCGGGACGACGGCGGCGGCGGCGGCGGCGGCGGCGGCGGCGGGAGGGCAGGACGCGCACGGTGCGCTCCAATCTGCTGCCGCCCTCGGGCGCCGAAGACCCTTTGGCGAACGCGGCCAAGGGCGCGCGGCGGCGGCGGCGGCGGTGCGGGGGCCCCCAGCACCTGGCCGACAACCGGCTCAAGACCACCAAGTACACTTTGCTGTCCTTCCTGCCCAAAAACCTGTTCGAGCAGTTCCATCGCCTGGCCAACGTGTACTTCGTCTTCATCGCTCTGCTCAACTTCGTGCCGGCGGTGAACGCCTTTCAGCCCGGCCTGGCACTGGCGCCCGTGCTCTTCATCCTGGCGGTTACGGCCTTCAAGGACCTGTGGGAGGACTACAGCCGTCACCGCTCCGACCAAGAGATCAACCACCTGGGCTGCCTAGTCTTCAGCAGGTAAGCGGAGTGGGCGGGGCGGCGCTGGGTCCGCGCAGGGCCGGGGCGCTCCCGGAACGTTGGCGTTGGGCGCGGTGTGAGTGGCACGGGGTGGGGAGCCCCGGAGAGAGCAACTCAACTCTGGGTGGAGGGCCGGGCCTCGAGGGGCCGGGGGCCGAGCCGGGACTCTGCGACTCGGGTCGCGGAGAGCAATAAACCGTAGATGTCGGGGCGTGGGGGTACCCTGTCCTTGATTGTCACTCAGACGCCGCTTCTGAGCCTAGGGATACCAGGGCTGGAATCCAGAGGCAGCTGGGCGTCCTCATTCCCAGCCGCTCCTGCCTTATAAGTAAAAAGGAGGGAAATCTATTCCCGGGCGCCCCAGCCTGAAGTCCCTGCCTCTATCTTCAGCCAGGCTCCAAGCGCCAGGATATTGAACGACTTTAACAACCTACACAGGAATGAATGTAAAGCTCGGTCTTAGATAACATTTCATCTTGGGACAACAGAGTGAAACTGCCACCAAGTGCTGACACGCCAGGCAGAGACCAGTTAAAAGGGAATGGGTAGTAACAGCGGCATCCATCCATTGACGTGAGCTGTGAGCAGGCCACCCAGCTGGGTGCCATCCCATAGTTGACTGTTTAGTTTTTTAAAAATTAACCCCAGTTTCCAGATGGAAAGACTGAGGCTTTGAGGGGTTTTTCAAGCCCTGTCCACAGTTAGTACCAAGGAATGTACTTCCTCTGGGCTCCTCCTGCACCTCCCTAAAGTTTTGGAACCTCAGGCGGGACCTGTCTGGGAGGCTTCTGTCTCTTCTCTCTTTACACTCCCCACCCCAAGAGAGCCACTTGGCTGCATATCCGTCTTGGAGCTGTGTCTAGTAGTGGAGTCCACCTTAAGGCCGCACCCCTCAGGAAGGCAGATGGTCTTGGCCTCCATCCAGAGCTCAGCCCATCTTACCCTCCTGTTGTCTTTGCTTGAGTCTCAGTGTAGGGGCTGATATGGGCCTCTGAGGTGAAGGACATTAGCCTTGTTCAGCCACCATTACATGTGAGCGGACTCCAGGAAGCCCCTTGTACTCTCAGTGGGCCATGGTTATTCCTGCCTCTTAGGATAGTTTAGACGAAGACCATGAATGCCTTTGAGTATCTCTGACCCTCCCAGCAGCACTGATTGTGCCTTATACTTACTTTACAAATGAATAAACAGAAGTTCAGAGAGGTAACTTGCCCAAAGCCACACAGCTGCTATGTAAGTAGTATTAGAATTTGACCCAGGTCTTCCCGACTTCACAGCTTTTACAATACTCTGGTGCTTTACAGTACTCTGGTGATTCTTAAATTATGTAAGAATCAGCCTGAGGGACTTATTAAAAGTAACAATTTAACAACTTGAATCCCAGGCTCATCTGGGATTGGGCCCAGGAATCTGTGTATTTAATTAGCACAGAGGTGATGCTTATATCATGACCCACTTTTGAGTAATGCTGCCTGCTTGCCGTCAAGGGGTACGCATTGTCCAGTCAGCAAGCATGACATCGATAGAAAGGGCTGTGGGGTTTCCTGGCTCCTGTTTCCCAGGCTCTTGAAGCCAAGAAGGGAGGGGGCACCCTTATGCAGATGTCCTCAGGGTCCCCCCTTTCAGCACTCCAGTCTGTTCTGCTCACCATGACCCCAATGGGGCTCCAGGTTTTAGTCTTTACACATGTATCACTTCCTGTTATTACTCAGCTGGTAGCTCCTGTAGCCTCCTTTTTAGGAATACTTAGGCCTCAAGAAACAGTTTATTTTCAGCTGACAAAGTGCTTTCCACCCGTGAAGTCAATTAACCCTTAAAACAACCATCACCCCCAACATGCCCATGAGAAAACTCAGAGTGGAACCCCAAAGCAATCTCTGGACTCCATGACCTCGGAATGCTTCATGGGATTCTGAAACCTTCATCTTCCTCGTGGACCCACCCATCCCCGTTCTCTTCCCCTTCTACCCTGACCTGACCTGGGTTCTCAAAAGCTGGGTACAGCCCTCGGGGGCGAGGCCTCGGGGATAATGGTGCTTTCAGGAGGAGTTCCCCAGAACCTCCCAGTTCCCAAGTCAAATTCCTTGAATGCTTTCCTGGGGAGAGAACTGGCCTTCTTCCTAGAGAGGCTCCGTGGGTGTGAGATGGTGGCAGCTGTGTGTGGAGAGGAGGCCTGCCTGGAGGAGAGCCATCCCTTTTCAGAAGCCAGGTCAAACTTCTCTGGGCCCAGGAAGTCTGGGATGGGTGTTTTCCGGCCTAGGCTTTGAGTCCTGTGGATGTCTGAGCCCTCCCTGTCCTCTGATTGCATTTCACGCTGTATGTGGCTGCCTTGCTGCTGTTGCCCATCGGCTCAAACCAGTACCCTGAGCTCTTCCTCACTGATCCAGACCCAGGCCAGGCTCTGGAGAAGGGAGAGTCTGGGTCTCATCTGGAGCTTACCGTGGGGACTGATTGCACCATGGGGCATGTCCGTGGGGGTCCTGGGTGGGGCTGCTAGCCCAGAGAGGCAGCTCAGGAGACTCCCTGCAGAGGGCATGAGTCTGAGGACCAGGGAGCATGGCGCACATAACAGAGTCAGGGCCCCCTGAGACTGCAACCAGGTCTTAACCTGTGCGCAGGGACGTATACGGCCTTGAAGTCAGGATCTCAGAGAGCTGGCACTGAGGCTGGCCAGAGAAGCCTGGGAAATGGCATTTTATGTCAGGCCAGAGTTCGTTCAAGGCCTTTGGTGACTACAGAGGCAGTGGCCCCACAGTGGTGCACAGTCAGGGTCTGTCCTGTGTCGTGTCACTGCTCTGGTGGCTGTGAAATGGGGCTTCAGTCAAGTGAATGTAAATGCAGGGTGAGAGCATACTTTAGTTGTGGAAGCCTGACTTGTTGACAGTGTCTCTGGAGGGTTGCTCCTCTGTGTTCTGACTGGAACGTGCAGTGCATCAATGATTTGTACCGTTATTTATGTGGTGTGTCCCCATAACGGAGTCCTTGGGTCCCCTCTCTGTGAGAATCCCCCATCAGGCTTGCTGGAAGTGCAGGTTCCCAGGTTCTCCTTCCCCGCCCCCCCCAACCCGGGCTGCTGAGCCTCTGGAGGTGGGAGGCTGGTGTCCACATCACAGCTTGGTTTGCACGAACAAACCTGAGCGGAGGTCCTATTTCCACGGCCTGAGCCCACGGTATCATTTCCTGGATTTCAGGCTGTGTTTAGGAAAACCCTCCTGAGCCAGCAGGATAGGAGTGCAGTGGGTGATCCTGGGGGTTCAGGTCCTGCCTGTGGCCCCCACCCTGGGGGAAGGTCAGTCTGAGCATCACTCGGCTGTGGACTAGTGCGATGGGGGAGGCATGGAAGCCCTTTCTGGTCACATAAACCTCCCTGGTGTTGGTGAAAGTTGGCTGGAGAAGCCACCTCCTTCTGGGCATAGGTGGAAAGAAAGGGGGTGACTGAGTTCTGTCCCCCTTCCCTCCCAATGTGACCTCAGGTTTCTGTTGCTGGGGGGCTTGGAGTTCACTTTAGCTGGCAGGCATCCACCTCCAGTACCAAGTGAGCATCCAGCTGGGACAGGACCGGCGCCACCAGAGGCTGGGATGAAGGGGGCAGCGAGTGACCACAGGTCCCAAGGCAGGTGGGACTGACAGCGGAGAGGGGACAGGAGTGCAGAGACAGCCCAGAGAGTGGCGGTTCTGGTGGTGGGAAAGCAGAGCATGGTTATCAGAGGAGGAGCTGGGGGGAAATTTAAGAAGAAACATTCCTGGAAGGGGATTTGCCCAAGAGAGGTGAAAGGCGGAAGCAGGGGTCCAAGCACTCATCCACCTCTTCAACCACAGGGCGAGGGGGTAGCCCGTTAAAACCAGAAACCTTGCCCCTGCTGCCAGAAATGGAATGAGCCTCAGAGTGGCGCAGCCTGAGGTGGGGGTCCTGCCTGGCCGAGACTCTGCACAAGCCCCCCTGCCTCACTTGCACTCCATTTCCTAACTAGTCAAGTGCGGTACTGGCCCCCGGTCCATGTGCCCTTTCTGGCCCTGATCCTGTGGCCCTGGGAGAGTTTGGCACCTTTGTGCTATGGGCTCCCCGCCCTCTGCCCAAACCCTGCCTGGGTTTTTGTGTAATGTTTTCCCTTTTGCTTCCATACTCTTTGAGATAACTCAAACACAGGCACCTTTCAGTGTCTGACTCTAGGATGATGGAAACAGCAGCGTTTCTGCATGAATTAACCCAAGGTGACTTTTCCCTGAATCTTTTGGGCTTTGGGGGCTCTGTTCTTGGATTTGAGTATGGCATCTTGGTGTCTTTCCATCATCTTTTGGGAAAACAGGTAGTCAGGGCATGCTCTAATGCTTATCTTGGAATTACTCTGATTTTTGTCTCTTCCCTTTCCTTTGATTCTCGCTTTGTTCCCCCAGCTCATCAGGGTTATCTGTCCAATTTGCTTACCCTGGGCTTCATGATTTGTTTTTTCAGAAGAGCCTGAAATGGGACCTGACAAAGTTCTCCTTTTGTTTCTGTCCATTTATCTTGTCTTGGTCCTCCTTTCCTCCCTTTCCTGGAGAGGCCAGTCTCTTCCTCTCCACCAGCAGAAACATTTTGCCCTTGGGAAGCACAGCATCTTTGTCTTATTTGGAGTAAAAGATTTGAAAAAGCAGAGGTACCAGCGCAAGACCCAGGGGACAGAGACATATCAGGACAATGCAAGTCTTTAAGCAGGAACATCCCTCTGGTGTGCTAGTTTGGGGGATACTTGAGGAATAATATTTGGACATTGCCATTCACATGGTTTTTGGAAATAATTTTTCTTTTGATACCTTTCATGAGTCATAAATAGGGTCCAGTTATAGAAAAAGAACCTATCTTTCCCGAAAAACTTACTTGCCTTCAGGAGATAGTCTTGTTCATGGGAAGGTTCTTTTTATACTTGTTAATATGAGACAAGTGTTTTAGTGCACAGTTCCATCTTAACATCCTGATGGTCCTATTTTCATATCCCCATTTCACAGATGAGGAAACTGAGCTTCAGGACTTGATAGCTGCCTTAGGGACTCCCTATTAGGAGATGACAGTGCCATGGCTTGAGCCCAGAGTCATCCTGCTCCGACTTCATGTTTGTAGTTTGCTTGTACTTGTCATCTCCACCTCCTAGAGCAGTATGCTTCATTTAAAAAAAACCCGAAACACAAAACCTTCAAACTTTTATTTATGTCAGAGTATTTTCTAATTTCCCTGGTGATTTCTTCTTTGACCCATTTTATTTAGGAATGTTTTAATTTCCATATATTGCTGACTTCCCCAAATTTTGTTGTTATTGATTTCCAGTTGCATTCTATTTACACAGATAAAGAGCAGTGCACAGATAGGGAACCTCTGTGTCTCCATCACCTAGTTTAACAGTTAGCACCTCACGGCAACATTGTTCATCCATATCGCCCTCACTCCCTCACCCCCTTTTTATTTTGAAGCACATCCCAGACATCAGGACATTTCTTCTGTAATGTTTCAGCATTTATCTTTAGAAAATCAACAACTTTTTAAAAACCTAAACTACAATACCATTATTATAAAGAATTAATATTAATTCCTTAATATTATTAAATACCCAATCAATGTTCAAATTTCTACTTGTCTCATACATGCCATATTTTTTTTTTCAATTTGTGTGTTTGAATCAGATCCAGATAAGGTCGCCTCATTGCAGTTGGCTGATCTGTCTTTTAGAGCTCCTTTACTCTTTTGATTTCCTCCTCTAAAATTCCCTTTCTCCCTTTCTCTCTCTCTTTTTACCCCTTGCAATTTGTTTTATTTATTTTTCCCCTTGCAAAATATATTTGAAGAAACTGAGTTATTTGTCCTGGAGGGTTTTGCATAGCTTGAATATTGCTGATTCCTTTCCTGTGGATCATGTAACATATTTCTTTCTACTGTAATTCCTGTGAAGTGGTAGGTGAGTCTCGATGCTTTATCAGAGTTTCATCAGGTTCAGGTTTGATTTTTTTTTTTTTTTTTTTTGGATCAAAACCACAAGCGTAGGTGGTACACTTCCATCATGGGGAACATAAGTTCCTTGGTCCATCTTTTTATGATGTTAGCAGCCATGATGATCATTGCCTGCATCCATTTATTTGCTAGTGGTTGTGAAATGATGGTGGTCTAATTCTTTCATTCATTATTGGGAATACTTTCATAAAAAAATTCTTCCCCTCATCTGCTGCCTGGTTTCCCAGTGGTACAACTCATATAGGAAAGAGAGAAATGCTTGATTTGGATCACTAGCATCTTCCAATTGGAACTAGTTGGTTTTTTAAAATGTTTAAACCTTTTATTTTGAAATAATTTTAGACTTTATAGAAAAGTTGCAAAAATAGTATACCCCTAACCAACCTTCCTCTAATTTTAACATTTTACTTAGCTGTACTACAGTTGTCAAAACTAAGAAATTAACATTAGCACAGCACAAACCTATTAAATTAAACTGCATTTTTATTCAGATTGAAATGGTTTTTCCATTGATGCAGTAACAAGTATTGGTCAGTCCTTCAGATACTGATCCTGTATCCTCCCCCCTTGCTAACTCATTTATGAGACCTAATACTTGTTTTGTGGATTCCTTAGGATTTTCTATATATGATCATGTCTTGCTCCTGATCTAAGGGTGAAAATATTCAGTCTTTCACCATTAAGTGTGATGCTAGCTGTGGCTCTCTTATGGATGCCATTATCAGAGAAAGTTCCTTTCTATTCTTTGTGACTTTGTTGAGGTTTTTTTTTTATAAATTTATTTATATATTTATTTACTTATTTTTGGCTGTGTTGGGTCTTTGCTGCTGCGTGCGGGCTTTCTCTAGTTGTGGCGAGCAGGGGCTATGCTTTGTTGCAGTGTGCGGGCTTCTCATTGCAGTGGTTTCTCTTTGTTGCAGAGCATGGGCCCTAGAGCGCGTGGGCTTCAGTAGTTGTGGCACATGGGCTCAGTAGTTGTGGCTTGCGGGCTCTAGAGCACAGGCTCAGTAGTTGTGGTGCACGGGCTTAGCTGTTCCGTGGCATGTGGGATCTTCCCAGACCAGGGCTCGAACCCGTGTCCCCTGCATTGGCAGGCGGATTCTTAACCACTGCACCACCATGGAAGTCCGAGTTTTTTTATTTTATTTTATTTTTTAAAATCCAGAAAGAGTATTGGATTTTTAAAATGCTTTTTCTTCATCTATTGACATAATCATGTGGCTTTTGTCCTTTATTAAATTAATATAATGTGCTACATTGATTTTTCTTTTTTTAAAAAAATAAATTTATTTATTTATTTTTTATTTTTGGCTGTGTTGGGTCTTCGTTGATGCATGTGGGCTTTCTCTAGTTGTGGTGAGCAGGGGCTACACTTCATGGCGGTGCATGGGCTTCTCATTGCAGAGGCTTCTCTTATTGCAGAGCATAGGCTTCTCTTATTGCAGAGCATAGGCTTCTCTTATTGCGGGCTTCAGTAGTTGTGGCATGTGGGCTCAGTAGTTGTGGCTTGCAGGCTCCAGAGCACAGGCTCAGTAGTTGTGGCACACAGGCTTAGTTGCTCCGCGGCATGTGGGATCTTCCCGGACCAGGGCTCGAACCCATGTCCCCTGCATTGGCAGGTGGATTCTTAACGACTGTGCCACCGAGGAAGTCCTGATTTTTCATGTTAAACCAATCTTGCCTTCTTGAGATAAATCCCAAGATTTGTCAAGGTATATAATTCTTTTTATATTTGCCGGATTCAATTTACTAGAATTTGTTGAAGATTTTGTGTCTGTATTTGTATGGGGTATTGGTGTGTGTGTGTGTGTGTGCGCGCGCGCGCGTGTGTTTGGTTTTGCTGTAAGGAAAATACTATACTGGCCTCATAGAATGAGATGGGGAGTATACCTACTATTATCTTTCTCGGAAGAGTTTGTGAAGAATTGGTATGTATTCTAGACTAGATGTTTGAAAGAATTCACAATTGAAGATATCTTCAGTGTGGGGTTGGGCTTTTCTTTGTGGGGAGTTTAAAAATTACTAGTTCAATCTCTTTACTTGTTGTAGGTTTCCATTAAGATTTTCTATTTCTTTTTGAGTCAGCTGTGGTAGATTTGTATCTTTCTAGGAAATTGTCCATTTCATCTAAGTTATCTTGTTTGTTGGAGTAGAGTTGTTCATAATATTCCCTTATAATCCTTTACATTTCTGTAAGGTTGGTGGTGATGTATCTTCTTTTATTACTAATTTTAATGATATATGCTTTCTTTCTTTTTTACTTGGTCATTCTAGCTAAAGGTTTTCCAATTTTGTTGATCTTTTCAAAGAACCAACTTTTTTTGTATTGATTTTTCTCTATTGTTTTTCTGTTTTCTACTTCATTAATTTTGCTCTAATCTTTATTATTTCCTTCCTTCTGTTTGAGTTGGGTTAGTTTGCTCTTCTTTTTATAGTTACAGAATTGTCTTTTTTTTTAATATTTATTTGGTTGCACCGGATCTTAGTTGTGGCAGGTGGGCTCCTTAGTTGCGTCAGGCATGTGGGATCTAGTTCCCTGACCAGGGATCCAACCCTGGCCCCCTGCATTGGGAACATGGAGTCTTAACCACTGCTCCGAGGGGAAGTCCCCAGAATTTTCTTTTAAATATGGATAGGAGAAGAAAACAGTTACCAAAAAATACACTTGTCTTGTTTTTCCCCAACTGGTATAGCAGCCTCAAGCAGCTGTGATGTTGAACATTGCTGCTGATTGTTTTTAATGCCTGTTCTATTGTATAGGGCTTTTCCCACAGAGCGAGGTCCAGATCAGCTCCCATAACAACACTGTTCTGGGGTTGGGACTTTTTGAGGAACTCCAAACTCAGTCTACCTCTTCTGGTGGCATCTAGTCAGCTGGTTTTCACAGGTACTGTGGAGCTAGGGAGAGGGGAATTGGAGTAAGTCAAGTTAGAACACCACCAATCCTACTGTTCTTACTGAGGTTTATCAGGTTTTTTTTTTTTTTTTTTTTTTAAATAAACTCTCCTCAGACTATGGCAAGCCTTTGTTAATATACAGCACTCTGAAAAAGTTGACTTGGAAATTTTTGCCAGTGTAGAGTTTTTATGCAGGATCAAATTTACAGAGTTCCTCACTTCACCATTCTGGCAGTCCCACCTCCTGATCAGTTACTTTGTGAAATTTTTCCCTCAGTTAGTGTTGGTCTGTTGTTCCTCATTAAATTGAGATTTTTGGTTTTTGGCGGGAATCCTACTAAAGTGATGCCTTTCTCTGCATGATATCAGGGGGTATACAATGCCAATATATATTACTACTGGTGAGGCTAACTTTGATCACGTGGTTAGGATGGTGTCTGCTAGGTTTCTGCACTATAAACTTATGATTTTTCCTTTGGTAAAAAGCATCTTGGAGTCGATACTTTGAGACTTTGTAGGTATCTTATTTCTCCTTAAATTTTGCCCTCCAACATTAGCATCCATTGGCAGGTCTTGTCTGCAGTAATTATTGCAGTGGTGTTCTAATGGTGATCTTCTTTATCCCTCACTTCTGCGTTTATGAACTAGAATTCTTGGAAGAGCCAGTTTTTCCTTCCTTGTTGATTTATTTACTCAATTATTTATATCAGTGCAGATTATTGCATATTTATTCCAGGGGTTATAGTCAAATACTACTGTAATTTATCTGGTTGCTCACATTATTCCAGCTTTGGTGATTGGGAGCTCTCTCAGGCTGGATCTGTGTCCCTTTGATGTGCCCCCAGCTTTTCTTTTTTTAAATTTTTAAAAAAAATTTCATTTTATTGGAGGATAGTTGATTTACATTGTTGTGTTAGTTTCAGGTGTATAGCACCCCCAGCCTTTCTTGAGTTGGGCTTATTTTCTGGCTCTGTAAGAGGCTCCGGGCTTATCTTCTGTTTCCCTTTCCCTGGTTCTGGAATCAACCACTTCTCCTAAGGGTATTTAGCGTTTAAAAAATTATTATTATGGCTTTTATAGATTTATTTACTGTGGAATTCATAGATTTAAATATAATTCATTGGTTTTAGTTAGTTGTAGTTATTATAATTGATGTTCTTTGGTCAGGTTGACTCCTGAGTCCTTTTGACAGAACTGCCCATCATTTCTTTTGGTCCATATCACAAGCTCAGTCTTAGACATTTTCTACCGTACTTCTCCAACCAAAGATGATTTGTTATTTTTTTCATTTTATTGAGATACAATTAAAATACAACACTGTGGGACTTCCCTGGTGGCGCAGTGGTTAAGAATCCGCCTGCCAGTGCTGGGGACACGGCTTCAATCCTTGGTCCTGGAAGATCCCACATGCCGTGGAGCAACTGAGCCTCTGTGCCAAAACTACTGAGCCTGTGCTCTAGAGCCCACGAGCCATAACTACTGAGCCCACATGCTGCAACTATTGAAGCCCACGTGCCTAGAGCCCGTGCTCTGCAACAAGAGAAGCCACCGCAATAATCCGCACACTGCAATGAAGAGTAGCCCCCGCTCACTGCAACTAGAGAAACCCGTGTGCAGCCCAAATAAATAAATAAATAAATAGTACTGTGTAAGTTTAAGGTGTACAGCGTAATAACTTGATTTACATATATTGTGAAACGATTACCACATTAAGTTTAGTTAGTATTCATCATCTCATATAGATGCAAAAAAAAAAACAAAAGAAAAAAATATTTTTTCCCTGTGTTGAGAACTTTTAGAATTTACTCTCTTAGCAACTTTCAAATATACCTTATAGCAGTGTTAACTATCGTCGTCATGTTAACACTATATCCCCAGTACTTACGTATAACTGGAAGCTTTCACCTTTTGACCACCTTCATCCGTTTCTGCCACCCTCACCTCTGGTAACCACAAGTCTGGTCTCTTTTACTGTGAGACTTTTTTTTTTTTTCAGATTCCACATGTAAGTGAGATCATTTGTTTTTCTCTGACTTCTTTCACTTAGCATAATAACCTCAACGTACATTCATGTTGTTGCAAATGGCAGGATTTCATTTTTTTATGGCTGAGTAGTATTCCATTGTGTATATGTACCACCTGTTTCGCCATTCATTGGTCAGTGGACACTTAGGTTGTTTCCATTATCTTGGCTATTGTAAATAATGCTGCTGTGAATATAGGGGTGCAGATGTCTCTTTGATATAGTGTTTTCATTTCCTTTCGAGGTATTCCCAAAAGTGGAATTGTTGGATCAAATGGTAGTTCTATTTTTAATTTTTTCAGGAATTAAAAACTTTTAATTTTTTAAATTTTTAATTAAAAAATTTTTTTTTTTACATACTGTTTTCCACAGTGGCTGCACCAATTTACATTCCCACTAACAGTGTATAAAGGTTCCTTTTTCTCCACATCCTCACCAACATTTGTTATCACTCTCTCTCTCTCTCTCTCTCTCTCTCTCTCTTTTGATAGTAGCCATTCTAACAGGTGTGAGGTGATAATCTCATAGTGGTTTTGATTTGTGTCTCCCTGATAGTGATGTTGAGCACCTTTTTGTGTACCTGTTGGCTATTTGTATATCTTCTTTGGGAAAATGTCTATTCAGGTTTTTTGTCCATTTTAGTCGATTAGAGGCCTTATTATTATTATTATTTTTTGTGGTACGCAGGCCTCTCACTGTTGTGGCCTCTCCCATTGTGGAGCACAGGCTCCGGACGCTCAAGCTCAGAGGCCATGACTCACAGGCCCAGTGGCTCCGCGGCATGTGGGATCTTCCCGGACCGGGGCATGGACCTGTGTCCCCTGCATTGGCAGGCAGACTTTCAACCACTGTGCCACCAGGGAAGCCCTGGCCTTATTATTTTTGACACAATTCTTTGATAGCTTTCAGTGGCCTGAGAAGCCCAATATGTCTGTTCTGTTCTGCCATGCTATGGCCTGGCTGGACCTTCATCTGATGGTCATTCATTATGGTGATCAGCTATTCTGCAGATTTCATCTTTTCTGGAAGGAGTCAGGTGTCTCATCTGTGGGGGCAGTACTGCCTTTAGGTGTGTTTGCAAATATTCAATTATCACAGTGACTGCCAGCCTTCCTAGGACTTGGTGCTCCTGCACCAGGGTGCTGAATGGTATGTAATGCTCTTGCCTAGTTCTGGTTAGTCCCACCCCATTAAGAACCCCCCTGTCCCCAAGACCAGTCAAGCCCTCATTGAAAAGCACTTTTGGAAGACATTTTAAAGACAAAGCTTATCCACGTTTCTGGATTCCTTGACTTGGGAAGATTGAGAGAGGGCTGTGTGTCTGCTAGGGTTCTGCCCTTTACAGTGGGTGGTCCAGCTTCTTATTGAATTCCCTTAACAAGGGAGCCCATTGTACTTATTTGTACAAGACTTACCTTGCTATATATAATGCACTGAAAGAATTCACAGGAAAAATGGAGAAGCTATTTTGATCTTTGCTTTTTTACAATACACTTAGCTTGGCTTTCTATGTTTACTTGTTTTGCATTTTCCCAGAGTACAGTTTGTATGCATTGCCTCCGACATACAAGTTGAAGTAGATATACTTTTAGCCAAAACAAAGACCTTTGTCATTAGCCTGGGTAGTTTTATCCTGGGTAAATGGACTGCTTTTGAAAGCATTTTGAAATATTGAAAGTAGCTTGTGGACTCCCGTTGCTAATCTCATGGCCCCCTGATAATCTCAGGATGCTCCTGGTGGCTCAGGTATCTTCTTAGAAATGCATTTCACTGGAGAAGCACTACAGGAACATGGTGACATTAAGGCATTATTTGTTTAGATTAATAATTAGAAAGCAGTGTGGTTTTATAAATCCATTGGATGTGATAAAATCCTTTTTTTTCTTTGGTTTTAAAAATATCAAATGAGTTAAATTCATTGACCTATTTGCAAAAACAACCTACAGTAGGTCCTTGGTTTTCAAAAGGAGAACAAGTCTTGAGCAGCCAGGGTGGCTTCCTCCAGTGACCTGCATGCAGGGCTCCTCAGAAGAGGACTTCATGGCCCTTCTGAGATTCCAGAGCTTAGAAAAGTAGGAACGTCCCATCAGCTCAAGATCTGCCTTAGTTTTTCTTCTTCTTTTCTTTTTTTAAATATTTATTTATTTATTTTGACTGCACTGGAGCTAAGTTGCAGCATGCGGACTCCTTAGTTGCAGCATGTGAACTCTTAGTTGCTGCATGCATGTGAGATCCAGTTCCCCTGACCAGGAATCGAAACCGGGACCCCTGCATTGGGAGCTCAGAGTCTTACCCACTGGACCACAAGGGAAGTCCCATCAGTGCTTTTCTGATGGAAATTTCTGCTCCTAAAGGACTCTAGTATCTGAGGAGTTAACAGAATGGGAGGAAGCCCAAGCTGTCACCAGGCGCTTTTCACTCCTCTTCTGTCCCGCCCTGTGTTTCTGTGTGCTTCCATGACAGTTAAAGATAAGCAAGTTCAGGAGAGTTCAGTTTTGGTTCCAAGTTCTCTCCTTTGTCAGATGTGACCTTGGGGCTCTTGGTGGCATCTGCCCCATGGGTCAGCTGCAGATGGGGACACGGGTGTGGCGCATGCAGGTGGATCCCACCTGAACCGCCCTGGCTTCGTGTACCACCAGCCTCCTTCGGGTGGTGCCCAGATGCAGGGTCTTCTCTGGACGGTGAGCGGGTGGAGGAGGGTGCCCCGGGATTACTCAGGGTGTGGCCACCTCCCAGTCTAGTGCTGTTCTCTCCAGCGCCCGGGCGGACACACAGATGGGGCCTCCCCCTTGTCCTTGGCCAAGTTGGAAATCATTTTCATTTCAGTTACAAAATCCATCCACTTTCTCTATCCCGGTCATCTTCAGGACCAGTGGCTCAGGAAATCTGTTGACTCAGAAAGCTCAGAGCGATCTGAGGCAAAAAGACACGGCAGGAAGAGAGTGGGTTGTTGGGAGGGAGGCAGCGTTTCTCTTGGGATGTTCTCAGCTTTTGTCTCTGAACAAACAAGCCATCTTTAAACGTGTGCAAGCGATTTGTTCCCTCTTCATTTAACAGCCTCAGGATACACACAGCATGTATTTATTTTCTAAGAGTACTTGTGTTAAATGGCTCGATAGTTTAGTAGATGTGTCTTGTTTCTCATGACTAATTGGTAGCAGCCTAGGCCCTAACATGCCATATTGCAGTTATCATCCCTCATTCTTTTATTTTCTTTATTTATTTTGCCGTGACAGACTTTAGTCAAATCAGATGTGTGCAACTGTTCCTGGCATATTGAGACTGGCATTGTGACGTTTTCCACTTACAGTGGTTTTTTGTTTTTTTGTTTTTGGAAAGAAAAAACATTACTTTTAAGCGGGGTGGAAAGTTTGATTCATTACGTTGAGGTCTGGTTGCTGTGTTGCCTCTTTAACAGGCCTGACGCTAGGCCAGGGCGCCAGGCCTGGGACTCCTTCACCTCAGCTGAGCATCAGTGTGGGGCTGAGTCCCGGGGCTGTGGCTGCCCCATAGCAAGGGCGTCTTCCTGGTTCTGTGGGTACTCCCCACTGATCGCCATAACTGCCCTGCTTCTGGCCTTACTTTCTTTTCACCCTCTTTTCTGTCTCATTGATCTTCTGTGACTTAATGGGAATTCCTTCACAGTGCTGCAGGGCTGGAGGAGGGGTGGCTGCTGTCTGTTACTCTTGGCTCTGATCCCAATCACTGCATACAGTGACATCTTAAGTCAGTCCCTGCTTCTTCAGGCCCTTGTTTTTTAATTGTCTGTGTTCAGAGGCTTTGACATCAGGGCTTTGCCACCTGTGGGTGGATGGCTTCTCCCAGGACCAGCCAATTCCTAGAGGGAGCTGGCCAGTGAGTGTGCCTTTCATATGCAAACCAAGCAATCCAGAGCCCACACCCTATACACCCTTTTATCAGGCTGTCACACTCAGGGCCCCCAAACCCTCAGGACCAGGTAAGCAGACAGCTGAGGACAGCCCCTATGTCCCAGAGCCTACTGATACTATTCCAGAGCCTGGTTACCCTGCCTCACCCTGTCCTTCCCACGGAAACCACAGTGAAGTCTCTTGCCCACGTTTTCCCCTCACTACTCTGCCTCCTGACTGCCTTGGTGCTTCCCACGTGGCCTCTCCTTCTGGGAACTGTGAGAAACAAACTATCTTTTCACTGGCAGTGTCTCCTGATCTGTTGGCTTCCCCACATCTGAGTAACAGTAACCCTACATTAAGATGTGTCTCCACACAGCTACTACCCCAGGCCCTCTTTTTTTTTTTTTTTTTTTCATTTTTATTGGAGTATAATTGCTTTACAATGGTGTGTTAGTTTCTGCTTCATAACAAAGTGAATCAGTTATACATATACATGTGTTCCCATATGTCTTCCCTCTTGCGTCTCCCTCTCTCCCACCCTCCCTATCCCACCCCTCCAGGCGGTCACAAAGCACCGAGCTGATCTCCCTGTGCTGTGTGGCTGCTTCCCACTAGCTATCTACCTTACGTTTGGTTGTGTATATATGTCCATGCCTCTCTCTCACTTTGTCACAGCTTACCCTTCCGCCTCCCCATATCCTCAAGTCCATTCTCTAGTAGGTCTGTGTCTTTATTCCTGTCTTACCCCTAGGTTCTTCATGACATTTTTTTTCCCTTAAATCCCATGTATATGTGTTAGCATATGGTATTTGTCTTTCTCTTCCTGACTTACTTCACTCTGTATGACAGACTCCAGGCCTTCTTTAGCTTCCTTGTGTGTCTGACTTCACCTCCTAACTTAGCTACTCCTGCTTCGTCTGCACCTCTCCTGTGGTGTCCCCTCCTCATTGCCACCAGAGCTGTCTTTTTTGGATTATAAATGTTACATCTTTTTCTTTGACTCTTGGAACCTCTTGGTTAATCCCGATGTCATCTGCACCCTGCATGCTGAGCTGCAGCCCTGGACCTCTGTGCACAAGGTCCCGGGCCACCTGCTCTCCGCTGTGCTGCACACACCTGTAGCCCCTCCGCCCCAGCACCCTCTCCCCATCCCCAGCTCTTTTCTCCAAGGCCTGGTAACCGCTCCCTCCTGCTGCCATTCATACATGGAGCAGGAGTCCCTTCTCTGTATCCTGGGCGTGTGTGCCCTTCCTCTGCTCCATATGCTCTGTCCTGTCCTGCTCTCTGGGACCAGCCAGTCCTCACTGCCCCTGCTGTGATGCTGTGACAGGGCCTCAGCATCTCTGATCTAATGAGTGAACTAATCCTTGTGATACCTGAATCGTGACACAATGAATGCCTGTTGGTAGAATAACAGCCCCCTAGAGGTGCCCACATCCTAATCCCCAGAATCTGTGATTCTGTTAGGCTACATGGTACAGGGGAATTAAGGTTGGTTACAGATGTAATTAAGGTTGCTAATCAGCTGACCTTGAGATGGGGAGATTATTTTGGATTATTCTGGTGAGCCCTTAGTCTCATCACCAGTCCTTAAAGGTAGAGGAAGAGAGGGCAGGGGGATGTAACGTTTGAAGGACTCAACTGGCTGTTGTTGGCTGTGAAGATGGAGGGAGGGTTCCCAACCTGTGGAGTGTGGGTGGCCTCTGGGAGCTGGAAAAGGCAAAGAAACCCTGTCTCCTACACCCTCCAGAAGGAGCACAGCCCTGCTGAGACTTCGGTTTTGTTCCCGTGAGACCCATATCATACTCCTGACCTCTAGAACTGTAAGATAACACTTTTGTGTTGTTTCAGGCCACTGAGTTGTGATGATTTGTTACAGAAACCATAGGAAATGAACACATCCCTGTTGATGGGAGGATCTGACAAACAAATACCAAGTTCTTGAACCATAGCCTTTTGTGTGTTCCTATTGATTTATCTAGTTTCAGTTGAAAACATCTGTAGCTGTTTGAAATCAGCTGATGATACTTGAGAATTCCATGTTTGCTGAGTGGGGCATGAGGACATGGTAGAGTGGAAAAGAGGTGTTTACTTGTTTTTTCAGTTGAAATATTTAGTGATAAGACATCATACATGTCTCTAGCACTGTATACTTTTCAGAGTTTTTATGAATTTGTGTCGGAAATTCACAGCCAGCCCTGATAAATTCTTCATTGAGCCTCTCAGGAAATGGTGGCCCAGAGAGGGAGGTCTTGGCTCAGAGGGGGTGCACCTGGGGGTGGGACAGATGGCTTTGGGCTCTGGGATCCCAGGTGACGCTACCCAGGGCCACCAGCCACATGCTGGCCGTGTGCTACCCTACGTGAGTATCCAGGGCCATTTTCATCTTGTGTATGGGTGCAGATAAGGCTCCAGCTGTTTAATTATTTCAGGCTTTTGAGAAAGTGTCTGAAACCCGATAGTTATCCTGACACATGCCAGGACCCAGAATTTACCAAGGGTTAATGACCAAGAGCATGTATGCTTTTTAGAAAAGTTTAAATGTTGTAATGGACATTCTTTTTGGTGTAGCTGGTTCATTTGAGCAGTAATCTCCAAACTTTTTTGATCTCACACCCTTCTAAGTCACAAGCACTTGTGTGTGCGCGCTCAAGATGGACTTATTTATGTATAAATCATAGACATGTAATGCAATGCATGAATATATAAGTGAATTTAAAAGTAAGGTAAATAGCAATTACAAATAAAAGTGGTGATGTTTTTCTGCACCCCAGTGATGGTGTGATTTTGTGTGTGAGCATTGCCCTGGAGCATCCTCAGTTGGCCTTCTGTTTATCTTCGTTCACTGGAGAGCATTGCGTGTGTTCAGATGCACAGTCCAGTTCATTCTCGGGATTTCTTTTATTTATCCAGGGCCACTTAGGAACCTTTAAAGAACCTCAGGTGCCACTAATGCCCAGTGTTCACAGAGGGACGGTCCTTCCCTGTGTGCCATGAAGTCTGTCTGGTGGTCGTGGCCTGTGAGATGCTGGATGTCTGGCTATGTCCACTTTCTGGGCACAGATGGCTTGTCAGTTCACACTGGGCAGCCTGAGCCACGCTGCATGGGCACACCAGCCACCTGCCCTCCAGTGTGCTTTACTTTTCCTGTGCTTTACTTTTAAATCCTTTTTATTGTGGTAAAATACACATAACATTTACCAGTTTAACCATTTGTAAGTGTACAGTTCAGTGGCATTAATTACATGCACATTGTTGTGCAACCATCAGCATCACCTGCAGAATTTTTTCATCTTCCCAAACTGAAATTATCCCCATTAAACAACAACTCATTCCCGCCTCCTCCAGCCCTGGGCACCCACCAGTCTGCTCTCTGTCTCTTTGACCTCACATGAGTGAAATCATACAAATTTGTCCTTTTTTGTCTGACTTATTTCACTTAGCATAATGTCCTCAAGGTTCATCCGTATTGTAGCATGTGTCAGAACTTCCTTCCTTTTTGAGGCTGAATGATATTCAGGGAGTATGTGTAGACCCCATTGTGTTCATTCATTCAGCTGGTGATGGACATTGTTGGGTTGCTTCCACCTTTTGGCTGTTTTGAGTAATGCTGCTATGAACATGGGTGTACAAGTATTTGCTTGAGTATCTTGTGCTTGACCTTTATGGGGATGTTTTGCATGGATTTCATTTGGATGCCCTGGTTTCCAGGGGCTGTATCTATGTATCCAGGATGGCACAGTCAGGGTGCATCTAGGCAGCATGAAGTATGGGGTCTTTCCCCACTGTTAGCTTTTGTGTGGCTCCCATGAACTAAGGAGGTTGGTTCAGCCCCTTACCTTCAGGTGGTGCTGCCAACAGACAGGTCTACAGGAGCCTGGCCGATGTATCCGTAACCACACCTGTCCCCCCAGCTACACACCTGCGGGCTTGGGGGCACTGCTGTCAACTTAGCCTGGATCAGGTGCTGCCTCATGGTCCTGTTGCCTGGATATCATCCCGCCCTTTATCTTTGAGCTTGAGATTCCTTTGGGTCCAGAGGTAGCCCTGTTTACTGGCCACCCAGGCACAGCTGTGGGCTCACTGCAGTGCACACAGGTGGAGGCCCCAGGTGTCACTGTTGCTGCATCACTGGGATGACCTCTGATGCCCACACGTGCAGGAGAAAGGGCCCGCTGACTTCGCAGTTCTGCAGGTGTGACTTCATCTTCGCCGCCTTACTGGCATTCAGAGTCTCCATCCTTGTTCACGCTTTGATTCCCCACGGTCAGAGCCCAGGATGTCTTACAGCTCCTGAGAATCTCCGGCCAAGGTCTTGCTTGGTGGGTTCCACCTCATCAGATGGAGGTGCCACCATCTCCCTGCATTTGGGGCTTTCTCCTGGGTCACTTCCACCCTTTTGATGGGGCCCTTGTTCTGGGCTGTGTCCCTTTTGGTCAAATCAGAGGCATGTGGTAACTGGTGATTGGAGGAACATGGGGAGGGCCCAGTGGACCTAAAATCTGTCACTGAAGACAGGGAGGGGTTGAGATCATTCTGTGTCCCTGAGGCTGTCACACCATCCCTGCCCGCATGGCCTCACCCCTTTTCCACATCTCATTTTACAGTTGGGGCTAGGCCTGTCCCCAGAGGGTGAATCTGCAGGTCTGCAGTGCTGGTGGCTTTGCTGCGGGAGCAGGGCCAATGTGCCCGCCCCATCGCTTGCCTGCAGCCCTGCGGGATGGGCAAGGTGCGGACAGGGAGGGCCCCCTGTTCCCCCCCCTCCGCCAATCAGAGTGCGTGGTGTAGGGGGGGTATGGTGAGGGGACAGGTGGGGCTGTGCCCATCACTCTCACTGCATGATTGTGGAGCCCTTTCTGAAAGAGGCTGGTTTTCAACCTTCTTTTACTAATAAGTGAGTTCTCACTCTACCTACATTTTGAAAGCTTTCAGGAACACAGAAATTGTTTTTAAAGGAAAACAACTTTACTTATTTCCCTTTTGATTACCTGAGAAATTAAAATATCCCTTTAAAAATAGGACATCATAAAAACGAATATATTAGGAAAGTGGATGTGTAGAAAAATATTTCTTAAGCTTCATTACCCTTGTTCAGGCCCATAAAAGTTCCTTTGATTTGCGTCATAATTTAACTTGAGGTTGGAGTTTATTAATCCTCCTGTTTGTAGAGAGTCCAGCTGGCCAGACGTGGGATGTACAGAGAAACTCCAAGATTTGTTATCTCAAGGTCATTTCCACTGAGTGGCAAATTCTCTCCCTTTTTGAAAGCATTCAAATTGTAATGTTATGACATACAACCAATGAGAAATAATAAACATGCTATCAAAGTGTATGACAAAGGCATTTTTTAATCCCTGTGTGCTTTGTGGCCTGTGTCATTTGTTTCTCACCTTTTGGCTCCTTCATATTATTTGGAGTGATAGTAATGTAAGGTGTCATCTCCACTTGATTTATCTTGAGCAAAAGTTCCAAGTGTGGTGGGCTTTGTTATAGTTTTGGCAGAGGGTGATATTGTTGTTTTAGACAAATACTTCAAAACTATGCTTTAAGGCCATGGGAAGGAGGAGAAAAGTGAAAAGGAGACTCCAGCCCTTTCTGACAGTGTCTGTTGAGTGTTTGTGAATTTAGAGTTTCTGGTATCAACCAGAAACAGCATCCAGAAATTGCTTCTGGAATTAGTGGGGTCTTTGGCAGGAGCTATGGGCTTGGCGTGATTGACTGTGAGAGTTCAAACACTGGGAGTGTCATGTGGGTGACCCAGCATTTGTCTTTATTTGGGGGATGAGTTCTTCTTGAACATCCTCAAAGGGCTGGGGTGAAATCTGAGTAGATGGAAATCTGCGGGGTCAGGGCTTAGGGAAA
>NW_006786248.1:1063393-1114831 GCF_000442215.2 Lipotes vexillifer
GTCAACCCGCCACGCCCCCCCCCCCACCCCCCCACCCCCCCAGAAAGGAGCATGTCTTTTCTGTACCAAATCTAGGCAAAATGAGTTGGACGTCAGCTATTCAGTCTATGCAGAGGCAAAATTCAGTCAGTTTCTTAGAGAAGGTATTCTACTCCCTGCCGTTTAATCGCATCTCTGTCTGCTCATGTGGAAGAGTTGCCTTCTGTCTCCAGCTTTCTGTTTTCAAGTTTGACATCCCCAGAGGTGTGGCCCCCTGGAACCCTCTGCGCACACTGATGTGGGTTTGAGTGGTGAGGAAAGACTTGAGATGCCCCAGCCACACCTCAGGCTGATGAGGGGTGGAGGATGAGCCTTTGCTCCTTGGGTTCACACCTGCTGTCTAGCACCAGGGGTGGGGGAGTGGGGAGGTATATGGAGTGACCCGGGTAGACAGGAGTTTGCACGGTTTTATTTTGTACCTCCGCTCCAACTTTAAATTGTTGGCACCTCCTGTAGCTGTTTAGAACACTAGGTTTTGAAATTCTGGATGGTGGAGGAAGGCAATTTTAATAGTTAAATAAAACTACTTGATAATAGAGTCAGACTTTTAGCTGTAAAAGACACCTTATAAAATCAGAGATGACATTTGTGTCTGAGACCTTAAAGACAGCTGACATTAATCATATATATATAGATTATGTAAATTCTATTTATCACAATATGAAAAAGATGCATTTCTTATAGAAATATCTCAAAAATACAAGTAAACTGATGTTTTAGTTTCTCGCAGTTTATTGAAACATGGTAGAAAAATTGAAAAACAGGGTTCCAGAACAAGATGGTGTAGATTCACTTTTCCTAACTCCTCCCCTACAACCAAATCCTGGAAATAATTCAACAGACAACAGTCAAAGAACACTGGAAGTTGAGAGAAGAAGGCAGACTGGCTGGGGACCTGAGAACTTGAAGTATGATAGCACGGTGAATTCTCTGGGTCTCCATTCTACCTCCCATGTACATCCAGCCTGGGCATGGATAGTCCTGTAACCAGAACTGCCAACAAGTATAGACAGAAACAAAAAAGGCTCTGTGGCCAAAGGGGAAGCCCAACAGAGACCTAGGGGAGGCCCATCCCACACAGGGCACCAGCAGGCACTGATGCTCCTGTAGGAGCAGTGTTGGCACAGCTCTGGGTGCCCTGCTCTCCACCCAGCAGCATAAGGAGACCCAGGCCCAGGGGTGTCTGCCCACCCACCCACACCACAGTGGAAGGCAACCCAGGGAGGTGCCTTCTACTCCCTTATCACATGTACAAAAATCCCAGAGTTAACATCATACTAATGGTGAAAGACTGATGCCTCCCCTCCTAAGAATGAGAAAAGACGAGAATGTTAGCTTCATCACTCTTACTTGATACAGTACTAGAAGTTTTCGCCACTGCAATAAGATACGAAAAAGAAACAAAATGCATACAGGTTGGAAAGAAAAAATAAAACTTAATTTGCAGGAAACATGATTACCTATGAAGAAAATACTAAGGAATCTACCACCAAAACCAAACCAAACCCAAACAGGAACAAAAAAAACTAGTAATCCTAGAGCTAATAAATGAGCTCATTAAGATTACGGCATACAAGATCAACATACACAAATCAATTGCATTTCTATACACTAACCATGGACAAGTGGAAACTGAAAGCATAAACACAATACCATTTATAATTGCTCCAAAGAAAATAAAATACTTAGATATAAATTTAATAAAGCTCATACAATATCTGCATGAGGAAAATTACAAAGTGCTGATGAAAGAAAAGAGATCAGGGTAAATGTGGAGACATACCATGTTCATGGGTTGGAGGAAGCATTATAACGCAGATGTCAGTTATCCCTAAAATTATCTTTAGGTTTAACACAATTCCTATCAATATCTCAGCGAAGTTTTCATAGACATGGGCAGGCTTATTCTGATATTTATGTGGAAAAGCACAGGTCATAGAATAGCCAAGACAGTTACGAAAAGGAATAAAATGGGGAGAATCGCTCTTCCCAATATTAATCCTTGCTGTAGAACTACAGAATTCAATATAGTGTGGTATTGGCGAAAGCATAGTCACATATATCAAAGGAACAGAATAGAGAGCTCAGAAATCTGCACAAATATGTCCAGTTAATTTTTGACAAAGAACCAAAAACAATTCAATGAAGGAAGGTATAGCCTTTTAAGAAATTGTATAGGAGGAATTGAATATCTAGAGGCCAAAAAAGAAAAAAAAAAAGAAAGAAAGGAAAAAACCCTAAACCTTACACCTCATACAAAAATTTACTCCAAAAAGATCGTAGATTAAAATGTAAAACTATAAAACTTCTAGAAGAAAACATTTCGAAATTTTTTTTCATGACCTAGAACAAGGCACAAAGTTCTTAGACTTGATACCAAAAGAATCATCTATAAAAGGAGAAGTTGATAAATTGGAGCTCATCAAAATTAAAAACATTTGCTGTGGGAAAGACCGTGTTAAAAAGAGAAGACAGATTACAGACTGGGAGAGAATATTTTCAAATCACAAACAAAGTGCTTGCATTCAGAATATATAAAGAACTCTAAAAATTGAACATTAAAAAAACCTAATTTGAAAATGGGCAAGAAATGAGGAGACATTTCACTGGAGAAGATATGCAGGTGGCAGTAAGCACATGGAAAACGTTCAGCATCCTTAGATAATAGAGAAATGCAAATTCAAACCACCAGGAGATATCACTGTACATCTACTAGAATGGCAAGAACAAAAATGGTGATAACACCAAATGTTGTCACGGATGCAGAGAAACTGGACGTCTCAAGTATTGCTTGTGGGATTGTAAAATACACCCACTTTGGGAAATAATCCTTTTAAAACCATAAATAGAATTTCTGTATGAACCCAACTGTACTCTTGGGCATTTACCCCAGAGAAATGAGGATTTATTTTCACACAGAAATCTGTACACGAGTGTACACAGCAGCTTTATTCATAATAGCCCAAAGCTGGAAACAACCCAGGTGTTCAGCGGGTGAATGGTTAAACAAACTATGGTCCATCCACACCTTGGAATGCTACTCAGCAATAAAATGGAATGAACTGTTGTTACATAACCACTTGGATGGGCCTCAAGGACATTTTACTGAGTGCAAAAAGCTGATTGCAGAAGGAAACATGCTGCATGATCCTATTTACGTAGCATTTGTGAAATAACGTAATTATGGAACAGATTAGTGGTTGTTGGGTTAGGGACGGGGAGGGTGGGTGTGGCTACAAAGAGGGGGTCTTGTATCTTGATGTGGTGTTTATAAGAGGTTACACATGGAAAATCACATAGAAGTGCACATATACATACACAAGTGCACTTAAAGCTGGTGAAATCTTCATAAACTCTACGTTATACCCTTGTCAGTTTCCTTGTTTCAATATCATACTCTGGTTATGCAGAAACGCAGGATGTTAACATGGGGGAGGCTGGCTGAAGGGTGCACAGGCCCTCTACATTTCTTTGCAACTTCCTATGACTCTATTATTATTTTAAAACAAAAAGTTTAAAAATGATCATTTTGTTATTAAGTACTGTAATTATTAAATATGAAAAGGAGACACAGAAATCAATGTTTCTAGGACCCAGACAGTGGGAACGTGAGGCTGCCAGGACCATGGCCTCTGAAGGGGTGCCTGTTCCCTCATGTTGCTCTACCATTGCAGCAAGATGGGGAGAGATGTGCTGCCACTCTTCCCAGGGAGTGGTAGTGTCAGACATTACATGTCCCAGCAGAGATGAAGCGCTTGGGTACCAAAATCTCTTACGGGTGTGGATATAAGCATATATACCTTGTGAATAACTGTAATTAAGGGCAAATAGAAGAATCTTCCTGTTATTCCATACCTGACTTTGAGGTGACTTGGTTCTCTGGTTATAAGGAAAATATAAAACACCGGGAATATTAGCTTAAATTAATGCCTGGAAATATCCCGTATAATTTTGTCTTAATAATGTCCTTTTTTAAAAAAATACATTTATTTATTTTTGGCTGCGTTGGGTCTTTGCTGCTGCACACAGGCTTTCTCTAGTTGTGGCAAGCAGGGACTACTTTTCATTGTGGTGCGCGGGCTTCTCATTGTGGTGGCTTCTCTTGTTGTGGAGCACAGGCTCTCTGTGCGCGGGCTTCAGTAGTTGTAGCACGTGGGCTCAGTAGCTGTGGCACACAGGCTTAGTTGCTCCATGGCATGTGGGATCTTCCTGGACCAGGGATCGAACCTGTGTCCCTGGCATTGGCAGGCGGATTCTTAACCACTGCGCTCCCAGGGAAGCCCCCTTAATGTCCTTTTATCTTATTGTTATGAGTAATTCAGATAATGATGTTGGAAGGGATGCACTAATGCACACACCCTGGAGTTACTTATTAACCCTGTCTCAGTCCTGGGAATATCCCAGCCCTTTACCTTTGAGATCAGGATTGTAACTGGATGCTGAGGGATAGCCAGTGTCTTCTAGAAAGAATTGGTCTTGGATAAAAGCATATTGCTGTGTCACAGTTGACACCTATGTAAATACACATTTTTAACATATTTACAAGAGATGGATACTGCGCAGAAACACTACACTGCATGGGATGTTCCTAAAATAAACAGGCTTTCAGCCAGAGACATTCACTCCCAGGAAATAAGAACAGGGGCAGGTGTCTCGCATTCCTGTGGAAAGGTGAGGAAGTTCTCAATAGGAAGTGCCTCCGAAAGGACCTTGATTTCTAACTGTAGAGAAAGGCTACTTCTAGAACAACATCTTGGAGACATGCTGGCCCTTTCCCAGTTTGCTCAGGGGAAATAAGTTAAAGGAAGTACCACACGCAATATCATTAATCAAGAGCCTTAACTCTCAGCGGGACACTTCCCTGAAGAGGCTACAAGGGACTCCATTGCGTTTAAAGCCGCAGAAAATCAAAACTTGATCTGCGTTTGAGTAACAATCTCTGTTGGATTAATAAATTTATTTGGGGGGAAGGGATGGATTAGCAGTTTGGGATTAGCAGATGCAAACTATTATATATAGAATGGATAAACAACAAGGTCCTATTGTATAGCACAGGGAACTATATTCAATATCCTGTGATAAACCATAATGGAAAAGAATATGAAAAATAATGTATATATACGTATAACTGAGTCACTTTGCTGTACAGCAGAAATTAACACAACATTGTTAACCAATCATACTTCAATAAAATTTAAAAAACTGTTGTTTGTGCTAGAATGGAGATTGAAGGGGTGGCCTTGAGCACAGAGCCGAGCCCTGAGGCTGTCGTTGGGATGCTCTAAAATCTCGTTCAAGGCAGGGCCACCTTGGGCTTTCACACTGAGGCTTGGGAAGTTGTCACCCAATCCAGGTGTGGCTCTGCTGGGGATGTGAATTTTTCACAGGCCGTTTGGAATCTCCAGGTCCAGGACCTTTGCTCTGGCTCCTGAAGGAAGCTGAGGCTTGTGCAGGAGCTGAGCTTGCTTGCAGGCACGTGACCTGATGTGAGATGAAGAGTACATTCCGAAGTGTTTGCTAGGCCTCTGAGATTCTTACTGTTGAGTAGTAAGCACTTTGAGTATGTTGGTTTCACATTGAAAAATCAGAGTATCCGAGTTTCTGTTATGTCTGAATCAGGCCAAATGAGAACCTGCCAAACCTCAAGAAAACGACCCAGATGGAGTACACACTTCCCGAAAGGGCCTTCACATGGGACCAGCTACATGGGACCCGGATGTAGAGCAAAGATGACCTATATGCTTCTCTGACATGTGCCCACCAGAGTTAAATGCCTGGGCCATTTAGCCTTAGCTCTCCGCAGCTTTCTTATTATTTTAATTGGTTATCCGCCCCCCAGCCCCCACCCAGTAGCATCTTAGTACTTTTACATATTTTCTTACTCTCAATAAATTTTTACTTAAGGGTAACCATGTGACAAAATAATTCCTATCTAAACCACCATTTCTCTGAAAGTTGAAGGCCATTTCATATCTAATGAGATTTACTAAAGTTACAAATCTCAATATGGGACTTCCCTGGCGGCGCAGTGGATAAGAATCTGCCTGCCAGTGCAGGGGACACGGGTTCAAGCCCTGGTCCGGGAAGATCCCACATGCTGCGGAGCAACTAAGCCCGTGCACCACAACTACTGAGCCTGTGCTCCAGAGCCCACAAGCCACAACTACTGAAGCCCACGTGCCACAACTACTGAAGCCTGTGCGCCTAGAGCCCGTGCTCCACAAGAAGAGAAGCCAACTCAGTGAGAAGCCCATGCTCTGCAACGAAGAGTAGCCCCCGCTCGCTGAAACTGGAGAAAGCCCGCGTGCAGCAACGAAGACCCAGTGCAGCCAAAAATCAATAAATCTATAAATAAATTTATTTTAAAAAATCTCAGTATGTCTTGAGTTTTTAATAAAACAATGAGTCTTACTGCCGTATACATTAATCCATTCAAACTAGCTTTCTTAGCTGTATAGGTGGTGGTGGGGGAAGCCCTCCTGGGGAGACCATATCAGAATCAGCTGGAGAGGCGCTTTGTCCGAGTGTATTTGCTTCCCTAGGTGAATATTTCCTCTTCTCCACTTCCCCTTACTGCCTTGGTTTGCAGCCATCGCAGGAAAACAAACTTGCTTCCCGCTGGTTTATTCTTTTGCAGGCAGAGTAGAATGAGGTCTCTTAAGGAAGGCTAGTGGCAACTGGAAGGTACCTCTTTTCTGGAAAGCAGCTGGACCTATACTGTTTGAACTCAGAGACCAAAGCAGACCCAGTTTTAACTTGAGTAAATGTGGGGTATAACGACACACACCAGTGTGGTATGTCATAGAAACACTGGAACAACTTCTGCTAAAGTTATGGCTAGAACTCCCTAGCACAGTGGTTTTCAAAGTGTGGTCCCTGGACCAGCATCATCAGCATCACCTTGGAACTTGTTAGAGGTTCACATTCTAATGCCCTGTCCCCCACCAACTGAATCAGACTCTGGGGTGGGTGCTGTCTTCCGTGTTTGGTACTGCCGCTTGCTAAAGTTGGAGCAGAGGCCTGAGAACACTGGTGCCATCAGCTTTCTCCCTCCTCTTGACCTCCACACTGCCCAAGGGCAGTGCCCCCAGCCAGGCTCTTTCTTCTAAGAGCATCATCACCTAGTTTAGCCCTCCCCTGCCCATCTTCCCTCCTGCCGGCTCTCCTTTTAGCCAGGTCTGCTGTGTGTTCCCCCTTCAGTTTGCTCAAAGCCTTCCCCCTATCCTCAGCTGTTTCCTAGGACCCCACCCTGCTGAATGGGAGCAGACAGGTAACTTCCACCCAAGTGACTGTGAGTGTGCACAGTTTCTGGTCCTGTACCCTTTGGTGCCCATCTGTTTTAGATAATAAGATCTTAGAGCTTAAAGAGCATTGCAGTTTATACCTTTCCTTTTTGTTCCTCAAGTCAGCATCATCATCTACACATATGAAGCCCAGTTGCAGATGTTCTGTGGACACAAAGGTGAAACATTGGCCTTTGTCTTTAAGGGGCTTACAGCTGAGCCAGAGGGACAGGTGCTCACAGAGATGGCCTTTCTAGAAGTGTGGTTCTTTGCAAGTGACTTCTGCCCTCACTGTCCTCCTCTGTGAATCAAGGGTGATGATGGTACCCATTTCCTAGGGTTGCTATGGAGACCAGCTCATGTGAGCCAGTACTACAATATATGTAGGACAGTTCCTGGCACATAGTTGGCACTAATTAATTACATAGCTCTCTGAGAGGATGGGGGGATGGTCAGCCCTGGCTGCACTGCCCAAGAAGACTTCCTGGAGGAAGTGGAGTTTGCGAGGGCCTTGAGGATGTCTTAGTGTTTGAATAGGTAGGCAGGAGTTTAATAAAATGTGTCTGCACTTGGTTGCCTTGTGTTAGTGACATCTACAGTAGTTCAGCCCACACCGTGAGCCTTAAACGGTTCTTTCTTTGATGTTAGCACTGCCACCTCTGTGGTCAGGGCGTGTTTATTTTGCCACCACACTTATGGGGTAGTTGGTTCAGACAGCCCTCTGGAAGGAAGTTAGAAAGGGAATAGAATTAGCGAAGAGAAAAGGGTGCAGAAAGAGAGGAAGAAATGAAGGGATCCACTGGGAAAGGTGGAGCAGGAATAACATAAGGAGCTGCGGGGGAAGAAAAAGTGGGAAGGGATTGGGAGGGAGGGAGGGCGGGATGCCCAAGACTCCAGGACTGTGTTCCTGCCTTAAAGACTGCACTGACTCCTGCAGCCCCGGAAGCAGCTGCTGATGTTGGTGACTGAGTACCCATGTCCCTGCCCTGACACAGAGGGAGCCACTTCTGGGGGTGTTGCCCCTGTGGGGGTTAGGGGGGGCCACAGAGCAGGGATTCCTTTTATATTTTTTCTTTTTAAGTTTTGACTCCAAACTGAAAAGAAATGTTTGGTAGCAGTACTCTACTGGCAAGTGACTCTTCAGAAAATAAAATTGAGGATCCTACAGGAAAGTCAACCTGAACTGGCCTCTAACCAGTCCACCTTGGCTTCTGTGGAACCAGGTTTCCATTCTCTAGAGACAGGGATATTCCATTCCGTGAGGTCTTTGGGGAGCGTGGCCAGCATGCACGTGTGCGTTGTGCTCTTTTAATTTCCTCTCTAGGCAGAAGGCTGGTGGTTGCCCGTTTTTGTTTTACTTTTCTGCTTTACATGTAGTACATGAAAGGAGAGTGACTCAGATACAAAGGATAAGCGCTTGGAAAAAACCTAGAACCCATCTGGAATAGTTCCCATGATTGTAAAACAAAAAATGGAATCTGCCCATCAGCAACCTGGGATGTAAAGATGCCAGTGTGGAATCCCTGTGATGGACCCAGAGTGTCTCCTGTTTTTGTGACGTCTGTGCCCTGCTGAAACAGGGTCTCTGTCAGCATAGGAAGTGGAGCTCAACTCTCCGCTGTGGCTTTGGTAGTTTGGACACAAACCGGGTGGCTTAAAACAATGGAAATTTATTCTCTCACATTTCTGGAGGCCAGAAGCGTGAAATGGAGCAGTTGGCAGGGCCGTGTTCCCCCTGAAGGCTCGAGGGAGCCTTGCTTCATGTAGCTCCTGGTGGCTGCTGGCCATCCGTGGTTTCCCTTGGCTTGTAGCTGCATGGCTTCATCTTTTATCTTCATCTTACCAGGGCTGTCTTCTCTCTGTGTGAGTCTCTGTGTCTTTGTTTTCTTTACAAAGGACAGCAGTCCGTGGATTAGCACCCATCCTTTTCCAGTGTGGCCTCATGTTAACTTACAAAGACCCTATTTCCAAATAAGGTTGTGCTCTGAGGTTCTGGGTGGACATGGCTTTTGAGGACACTGTTCATCACAGTGTAATTGATGTAGTCACTTACTGACACTTGTCTCTGTTGGCAAGGTTTGTTGGTTTTCTGTTTGTAAAGGATTCCATTTAGGTGGTAAATAATGAGTTGTTAAGAGCCGAGGGTGGTGTGGCTCTTTGGAGATCTCTGACTGTGCTTGTCTTCTGGGTCTTCACCTGATCAGGCAGTGAGGTGGTGCTTTCAGTGCAGGGAGAGTCTGGCTCATGGTCCCTGGCTCCCGATGCCTGGCACAGCGCCTGGCACGTCATATGGCTCAGTTAGAGCTTGTAGATAAATAGAAACTCAGAAAACGCGGTGCATTAATCCATATGGTATTTGGAAAAAATCCTTGAAGGCACTCTGATTGCCAAGTATTTCGAGGATGTTGCTGGGTCAGCTTTGCTTTCACATCTCTACACACTGACGTGTGTTTTTAGAGAACTCCCGAAAGTGGTTCCCTCCCGTATTAGGAATTGCCCGCCCATAGCATTCCCCTGGAAAATATTATCAAGGAGATTAACTGTGTCCATGAATAAATGTGGCGTTTTTTGGAGGGAGCGTAAACACACAGAACACACTGCAGTTACGGTCATGTCCCAACAGCGTGTAATTGCAGTGAGTACCTTGTATGGGTGGGTCCCCGCAGCCCGAGCCACACGCAGCTTTGGAATGAGCTGGGCTTCCAGAGGAGGGAGTGGGTGTGGGCAGTGCTTCCAGACGTCCAGACACAGTGGAGGGTGCTGGGTCGGGCCCAGGGTGCAGCCTGTCTTTGGGGGAGTGGTGGGCGGGTAGGAAGTCTGGCTGCATTTCACTGTGGATTCGTCATGCACCCCAATTACAGTTCTAGCTTCTAGTGATGCGGATGGGCTGTCGGATGCAGGGAACCTGGCACATGGCGAAGCCATGAAGCTGGAGGAGGGTGGATGCTCCTCTGAGAGCACTGTCAGCTCGGCCAACTGTTTTCTGGTATCTTTTGTGCATCTGAGGAAATGGATTCCTTAGATTTGAAAGTTGACTCCCATAAGCTTTTAGATACTGAAGGTTTCATCAGGTGACAAGCTTCCTAAAGCTAATATTTTAAAAGGGTCTAATAATGAAAACAAAAAGAGGTAATCTTGTAGTGTCATGTCTTCTTGGATGTGGGAAAATTATAGACTTAGAGTTCTGGACCAAGGACCCTCAACCCACAGTGAGAGAAGGGGAGGGGTCCCACAGAAGGATGCCCATTAGTAGAACAGAGGTGTGGCATCTGGGGACATATGCTGAGTGAAGTGACAGGGAGGATGGGGCACAGTGCCAAGCACTGCCTGTGGGCACTGCCTCTCCTGCAGTTAAGCGTCTGGTGTGCTTGTGCTGTGGAGGGGGCGGGGCTGTCCTCACTCCCCTTCACTTCATAGATGGATCCTAGCTCCAGATGGTTTTCCCTCCCTGCGTCCCTCACTTGTCACCCCTCCACCTCCACTGACCCAGCTGGCCTCTGCCTCCGCCCCTGCCCCCAGCGCACACCACATACCCTCTACCCAGCAGTGATGCCTTACAACCTAAAGCAGATCTCACAGGCTTCGGCTCAGAAGCCTCCCTGCCTCCCCTCCCACCCGGAGGAAGACCCAAATCCCTCTCCTGGCCACAGGGGCTCTTTACCAAGCTGGCTGCTGCCTGTCTCCCTCCCTCCTGTCCTCGCCCCCACCACACATCCCACCACCCACCCCACATTGGCCTCCGGGCTGTGCCCACTTCAGGGCCCTGGGCAGCTGCCCTTTCTGGAACCTTCCCCACGCTCCCTGGCTTGTCCCACACAGTGTCATTCACATCTGGGTTCCAGTGTCGTGTCCTCAGGGAGCCCTTCCCTGCATCCTGCTCTGTTTATTCTGGCACCGCTCACCACAGTCCACTGTTGGTTGTTTTGCAGCACCCCCCCCACCCCCCATTAGAGTGTGAACTCCACAGGAGCAAGAGCTTGGCTGCACACCTGGCCCCTCGAGGGGAGCACACCTGCCTCCTAAACACGCTCAAGGCATACGTACATAAGGTATATTTTAAAGAACAAATAATGTCACAATGCTCATTAACCATTGCCTCACCTATTTAAGACTTTACTGGGGGCCTCGTTTTTACTAATCTTTAAAATGGAGCTGACACTTCCTCCTCAGTATAACTTTAGATTAAAAGGACGCAAAGTCCTGGTAGCATTGCTCCTTGGATGCTTTCAGGGATTGCCCTCCTCCTTGGTGACATCACTACCTGCCATGAAGGTACCTGAACTGACACCTTCCCCTCCTTCCAGACAAGGTGTGGCCAAGCTTTGTAAAAATTCCGTTATAAAACAAGCACTCTGGGACTTCTCTGGTGGCACAGTGGTTAAGAATCCAATCCGCCTGCCGATGCAGGGGATACGTGTTCAATCCCTGGTCTGGTTAGATGTAAAAATTCCGTTATAAAACAAGCACTCTGGGACTTCTCTGGTGGCACAGTGGTTAAGAATCCACCTGCCAATGCAGGGGACATGGGTTCGAGCCCTTGTCCAGGAAGATCCCACGTGCCATGGAGCAACTAAGCCCATGTGCCACAACTACTGAGCCTGTGCTCTAGAGCCCGTGAGCCACAACTACTGAGCCTGTGCTCTAGAGCCCGTGAGCCACAACTACTGAGCCAGCATGCCACAACTACTGAAGCCCACACGCCTAGAGCCCGTGCTCCGCAACAAGAGAAGCCACCACCATGAGAAGCCCGTGCACAGCAGTGAAGAGTAGCTCCCGCTTGCCACAACTAGAGAAAGCCTGCATGCAGCAGTGAAGACCCAATGCAGCCAAAATATAAATAAATAAATAAATAAATGATTTTTTTTTTTTAAAGCACTCTTTGGACATACTTGTGTTATTGCAAGAAAAATGGGAAAGAAAGGATTATAACTGTCCTCCTCTCCCCTGCTCCCTGTGTTGGTTCTCGCAAGCACAGTGGAATCACAACATCTGCCACTGTTCCTTCTCCCACACATTTCCAGCATGTGTAAGATGCTGGACGTGGCTTCATACACAATGAACAGAAGGTTGCTAGGTATCGCCAGCCATAGAAATACCTACCTTCTGAGTGAATGTTCCATTTCTATAAATCTATCCTGAGAAAATAATCTTTAATGCAGTCACAGATTAAAGTGTCCAAAGATAGTTTGTACAACAGCAAAAATGGAACACAACTTAAATGCTGCTAAATTAGCATAATGGTTAGATATTATAGTATATTCATTTCTTGGAATATTAATGTATTTATTAAATTATATTTAAAAATACTTTTATTGATAATTCCATGGGAGTACTTATAATTGAAAAAAACAGTACAAATGATACTTAATATAGCATGTTAAATTCCCCTCTGTTTTAGGCCTCTTTTAGCCACATTCTGTAAGTTTTGGTGTGTTGTGTTTTCATTTGCATTAATCTCAAAGTATTTTCTTTTTAAAAATTGTTTATTTATTTATTTATGGCTGCGTTGGGTCTTCGTTGCTGCATGGGGGCTTTCTCTACTTGTGGCAAGCAGGGGCTACTCTTTGTTGCGGTGCATGGGCTTCTCATTGCAGTGGCTTCTCTTGTTGCAGAGCATGGGCTCTAGGTGTGCAGGCTTCAGTAGTTGTGGCTCACAGGCTCTAGAGTGCAGGCTCAGTAGTTGTGGCTCACGGGCTTAGCTGCTCCACGGCATGTGGGATCTTCCCGGACCAGGGATCGAACCTGTGTCCCCTGCATTGGCAGGCAGATTCTTAACCACTGCGCCACCAGGGAAGCCCTCAAAGTATTTTCTAATATCCCTTGTGATTTTCCTCTTTGATCCATTGATTATTCAGGAGTCTGTTGTCTAATGTCCACATATGTATGTGTTTTCATGATTAAAAACTCTCACCAAAGTGGATATAGAGGGAACAGATCTCAATATAATTAAAGCTATTTCTGACAAACCCACAGCCAGCATAATACTCAACAATGAAAAGCTGAAAGCCTTCCTGCTAAAATCTGTAACAATGATGCCCACTCTCACTACTTCTATTCAGCATAGTATTGGAAGTTCTAGCTACAGTAATCAGCCAAGAAAAAGAAATAAAATGTATCCAAATTGGAAGAGTCATTACATGGAAATGTCCTGATACTATATACAGAAAACCCTAAAGACTCCACACAAAAACTGTTAGATTGATAAACAAATTCAGCAAGGTAGCAGGATACAAGATTAACAAACAGAAATCTGTTGTATTTTTTTACACTAATGAAATATCAGAAAGAGGAAGAAAAAAAAATTCCTTTTAAAATTGTGTCAAACAAAAAATATCTGTGAATAAATCTGACCAAGGAGGTGAAAGACTTATATGCTGAGAACTATAAGATATTGATAAAGGAAAATGAAGATGATTCAAAGAAATGGAAAGATAGCCCATGCTCTTGGGTTGGAAGAATTAATATTGTTAAAATGGCCATACTAACCAAAGCAATCTACAGATTTAACGCAATCCCTATCAAATTACCCATGACATTTTTCGCAGAACTAGAACAAATAATCCTAAAATTCACATGAAACCACAAAAGACCCAGAATCGCCAAAGCAGTCCTGAGGAAAAAACAAAGCTGGAGGCGTGACCCTCCCAGACTTCAGACAATACTACACTACAAAGCTATGGTAATCAAAACAACATGGTATTGGCACAAAAACACATATGGGTCAAGGGAACAGAATAGAGAGCCCAGAAATAAACCTACACACCTATGGTCAATTAATCTTCCACAAAGGAGGCAATAATACACAATGGAGAAAAGAACAGCAGTCTCTTCATGTAAATCAGTGGAGTTAGAACACTCCCTCACTTCTTACACAAAAATAAACTCAAAATAGCTTAAAGACTTAAATATAAGACATGACACCATAAAACTCCTAGAAGAGAATATAGGCAAAACATTTTCTGACATACCAATGTTGTCTTAGGTCTGTCTCCCAAGGCAAAAGAAATAAAAGCAAAAATAAACAAATGAGACCTAGTCAAACTCATAAGCTTTTGCACAGCAAAGGAAGCCATAAACAAAACGAAAAGACAGCCGACTGAATGGGAGAAAATATTTTCAAACAATGCGACCAACTGACATGGGCTTAATTTACAAGATATACAAACAACTCATACAACACAATATTAAATAAACAAACAACCCAATCAAAGAACGAGCAGAAGGCCTGAATACACATTTCTCCAAAGAAGACATACAAATGGCCAATGGGCACATGAAAAGTTGCTCAACATCACTAATTATTAGGGAAATGCAACTCAGAACTACAATGCAGTATCACCTCACACCAGTCAGAATGGCCATCATCAAAAAGTCTATAAATAATAAATATTGGAGAGAATGTGGAAAAAAGGGAACCCCCTCCTACATTTTTCGTGGGAATGTAAATTGGTACAGCCAATTTGGAGAACAGTATGGAGGTTCCTTAAAAGAATAAAAATAGATTTACCATATGATTCAGCAATCCCACTCCTGGGCCTATATCCAGAGAAAACTCTAATTTTAAAAGATACATGCACCCCCATGTTTGTAGCAGCACTGTTTACAATAACCAAGATATGGAAGCAACCTAAATGTCCATTGACAGATGAATGGCTAAAGCAGATGTGGTATATACAATGGAATATTACTCAGCCATAACAAGAATGAAATATGCCACCTGCAGCAACATGAATGGACCTAGAGATTATCATACTAGGCAAGTCAGAGAAAGACAAATATCATATGATATCACTTATATGTGGAATCTAAAATGTAATACAAATGAACAGAAACAGACAAAAATACAAAACAGAAACAGACTCACAGACATAGAAAATAAATTTATGGTTACCAAAGGGGAAAGGAGGGGGAAGGAATAAATCAGGAGTTTGGGATTAACACATACATACTACTATATATAAAATAGATAAACAACAAGGACCTACTGTATAGCATAGGGAACTATATTCAATATCTTATAATGACTATAATGGAAAATAATCTGAAAAAGAATATATGGACATATAAAACTGAATCACTTTTGCTGTATAACTGAAACTAACCCAACATTGTAAATCAGCGATACTTCAGTTGAAAAAAGATGAGTGTATTGTTTAATGTCTACATGTGTTTGTGTTCTCCAAGTTTGCATCTGTTATTGATTTCTAAGTTCATTCCATTGTGGTTAGAAAACACAGTTGGTATGATATCCATCCTTTAAACATATAGAGTCTTGTTTTATGACCTGTTCTATGGTCAGTGCTGCAGAGCATCCCATGTGCACTTGGGAAGATGTGTATTCTGTTGTTGGGTGGCATGTTCTGTAGTTGTTTTTTAGGTCTAGTTCATTTATACTATTGTCAAGTCTTCTATTTCTTTACTGATTTTCTGCTAGTTCTATTCATTATTGAAAGTAAGGTATTGGAGTCTCCAACTCTTACTGTTTAATTGTCTGTTTCATCCTTCAGGTCTGTCAGTTTTTCTTCATAAGTTTTGGACCCTGTTGTTAGGTGCATTTATGTTTATAATTATACGACTTCCTGACAGATTAACCCTTTTATCATTATAAAATATCCTTTATCTTTAGTACCAACTTTTGTTTTAAGTCTATTTTGTCTAATATTAATATAGCTAACCTAACTCCATTTTGAGTACCATTTGCATGTTACATATTATCTGTGGCTACTTTGTGCTCCCGTGGCAGAGTTAAGTTAATAGGAAAGAGATCTTATGGCCTGCAAAGCCTAACAAATTTATTCTCAGGTCCCCTGAAGAAAAAGTTTGCCAACCTCTGGAATATAATAAAGTAGCTATATTAAATTAATTATTTTTGATAATTAATAATTATTAAATTATAAATTATAAATTAATTATTATTGAAGTATAGCTACATAATAAAGTAGCTATATTAAATTAATTATTTTTGATAAAGAATTGAAGTTGGATTTGGGCAAGATGTTAGCTTAAAATTTGCTTATTACCACATGGTTATTTTCAAAGCTCTATTGTCAAGAATAAATTCATCGGAATATTTGGATTGTGAGCTATGTTATGCCGTGGCAATTTTTTTTTGCTTACCTTATAGAAATTAAGGATCAGTGATAGTTGAATTAATTCAAGCAATGTTTTTTGTGCTCTGAATAAATTTGTGTAGTAACTTCCCTGGAAAAATCTTGTACTTGGAACAGTTGGTCTAGTCACTTTAGTTTAAGCATTTGAAATACAATGTTATGAATTTCTGAGTTTAAGAAGGAAGAATGCCGGTGTAAAGGCACTGACCCCACAGGAGGACACCTGGTGGAATTCCTCAAGCTTTCAGGTGACTTTGCCTTTCTGGCCTCTATTCAATGGGTACAATATAACTCTTCTGACAGTGCTGTGTGAAAATGAGGTTATGTGTGTGAAAATTCCTCATAAACTGTAAGAGTAAACAGTTGTCTGTTACTATTATTATTACTAATATTGTTACTAGTATATAATAGAGATGCAGAAGAGTTTTTTTTCTGTTGCTAATGCATACCAATAAAGCTAGATTTAAAAAAAAAAACTGTTAAGCTCTCCATTAATTTAAAAATATTATAGGCTTTTCCAAACTCAAACCTCAACTTCTTCACTCTTTCTTAAAAAAATTATTTATTTATTTAATTAATTCATTTATTTTTAATTATTTATTTTTGGCTGTGTTGGGTCTTTTTTTTTTTTTTGCAGTACGCGGGCCTCTCACTGTTGTGGTCTCTCCCATTGCGGAGCACAGGCTCCGGACGTGCAGGCCCAGCAGCCATGACTCATGGGCCTAGCCACTCCACGGCATGTGGGATCTTCCCAGACCGGGGCACGAACCCATGTCCCCTGCATCGGCAGGCGGACTCTCAACCACTGAGCCACCAGGGAAGCCCTGCTATGGGTCTTTGTTGCTGCATGTGGGCTTTCTCTAGTTGCGGCGAGCGGGGGTTCCTCTTCATTGCAGTGCGCGGGCTTCTAATTGTGGTGGCTTCTCTTGTTGTGGAGCATGGGCTCTAGGTGTGTGGGCTTCAGTAGTTGTGGCACAGGGCTCATTAGTTGTGGCTTGCAGGCTCTAGAGTGCAGGCTCAGTAGTTGTGGCGCACGGGCTTAGTTGCTCCGTGGCATGTGAGATCTTCCCAGACCAGGGCTCGAACCTGTGTCCCTTGCATTGGCAGGCAGATTCTTAACCACTGCACCACCAGGGAACTCCCTATTTTATTTATTTATTTTTGGCTGCGTTGGGTCTTCGTTGCTGCATGTGGCCTTTCTCTAGTTGTGACGAGCAGGGGCTACTCTTTGTTGCTGTGCGCGGGCTTCAGTAGTTGTGGTGTACAGGCTGAGTTGCTCCGCGGCATGTGGGATCTTCCCGGACCAGGGCCCGAACCCGTGTCCCCTGCATTGGCAGGCCGATTCTTAACCACTGCGCCACCAGGGAAGCCCCTCTTTCACTCTTGAGGTTTGTAAACTTTAAAGTCTACTAGAATACGTAAAAAGTGAGTTTCTTTAAATATTTGGTTAACTTCTGAAAGTTTGCACATTGTAGAGGCATCAAGATTTCTTATTTAGGTTAAATGGTTCATAACTTAATGAAGGTGGATTTGCAACTTTAGATAGAAAATCTAGTGTAAGAAAGACCTTGCGTAGGAATCTAGATTACGTTAGGTTGGAATTAGCAATTCAGCTTACCTGAACTGTTTACCACAGTTAAACATTCAAACATTGATTCAGCTATGAATTGGCAATACACTGCTTTGTATAAGGTATAAAAGGTGATGGGAAATTGTTATATGTAAGATAATTTTCCCTATTGACATTGTTTTCTAAGCTGTAGGTTCTGAGAGAGCGAGAACAAGACTTAATATGCTTATGGAGTGAGGCAGACCTGTGTTTTGGCTCCAGCTGTGCTTAGATGCTAGTTATGTGAATTTGGGCACGATGCTTGAAGCCTCTATTTCTCTGTAAAATGGGAATATTACCTACCTCCTAGCCTTGTTGTGAGATGCATAAAGGCACATTGGGTCCTTGTGATGTTCCTGGTCAGCAGGGGTAGGAGGACAAAGCGTGGGTCAGAATATAAAGTCCAAAAGTTACATAGCCAGGCTAAATTTGCATGTAATACTGAAACAAACATAGATTATGACATAGCATTAATTTTATCATTAATCATTAGTATTTTTAGAAGTACTGAGTTACAGCTTAGCACCACACAATATATATTATTTACAAATATATACATACTTAAATAAGTAGCAAATGAATACATAAACACATAATAATACATATTTAATGCATATATACATAAATATTATGTTTCTAAAATGTATACATGCTTACTATAGATCATTTGGAACATGTAGTAATTCAGAAAGAAGTAAATACCAATCATGTGCAACCTTTCCTGTCACTCATAGACTTTTACCGTCCTCATGTACTTATAGTTTTGTATTCCGTGTTTGTTGCCTTGTTATTATGTTTTATGTATCATGAAATATTCTGCAAAAATATGATTTTTAAAGACTACAAAGCTTCTGCTCTAATTATTGTTACCACTTACTTCATTGTTCATGAATTTTTTAATGGGTTATGCATTCCTATACGATCCTTGTGCAATCTTGTTGTTTTTGCTGGACGTATTCCTACAGGGCTCCTGAAATCTGAAAGAAAAAGCCTTTCCAGATGCCCCAATTGTCAGTGTCAAAAATAAGCTGGGTGCCAGTTTCAGAGGTCCCCCACCTCACTGACACTGGCCCCCAGCTTATTTTTAGTCTTTGCCTAAAGGCAGACAAAAATGGCATCTTCTTATTTGTAATTTGTGTCTCTTTGATGGTAAGATTGAGCATTATTTCCTTAGTGTTACTAGCTATATGTTTCCTTTTAAATCACCTGTTTTTCCCCAGTTTAAAAAAATAATTGTTTACTTTTCATTAAATTTATAAGATATATAGACATATACCATCATGTATATTAATTTTTATCTAGCATATATGTTGCAGGTATTTTTCCCACTGAATCATTACTTTCAGTTTTGTTGAGTGTTTTTTGACACATAAAAGTTGAAAACTCATATAGTTATATCAATCAATCTTTAGTTTTTTATAGTTTTAACTTATAAAGTTCTTCCAAACCCTGAAATATCAAATAGTCACTTACATTCATTTTTGTTTTCCTTATGATTTTGTTTTAATTTCTCTCAAACATTTTACAGTGTATTTTATGAGGGTAGAAAGTATGTTTTTCCCTTCATATAATAAATTTTCCAAGAAGAATTTATTGAATTTTTTTCCTCACCAATTTAAAATCCTGCTTTCATTGTATTCATTTTTTTTCATTTTTTTACTCCAGACCACCAGTCTTACCCTGCTTATTCCTTTGCACATTTATAAACATTTTAACATGTGGTGGTGAAAAATCACTCCACTGTTTTCTTAGGTATTTTCACCCATTTATTTTTCCATGTAAATATTAGAAATATTTTCAAGCCAATATAAATGGGTTGAAAAAATGTCACCAAAAATGTCCCTGTGGAGTTTTGGTTGGGCTTGCTCTGATAGAAGGAGAATCAACATCAATATGGTGTAGCGTGTTTCCATTTAGGGCCATGGTTGTCCTCGTATTAGCCAGGTTTTCCTTTTAAGTTGTCCAGAAAGCACTGCTGTTTCCTTCATAAAGATTCTGCACAGTAATTTTAAAATTTATTTCTTTACATTTGGAATTTTTGTGCTATTGTGAATGGTTTGCCTTTCTTGGACAAGCTCCCTCCCCCAGATTTTTGAGCTAGTGATTACAGATGTAGAAGTATGCTGTTCAATTGCATGTGGCTCTTTCATTGAAGTTTTTGATTATGATCATATGATAGTTCTATCATACTTATATTCATCTATATGTGAATATATTTACCACTATATTTACCACTTATATTTACCACTATAGTATGATCTATTCCTTTAGTGTCTTTTGTTTAAAAATATTTGTTTAATATTAATTTACTGTCTTAAAAATTTTTAATTAATAAAAAATTATTAATAAATATATTAATGTTTGTCCTGTAATATATTTTCCCACATTAAAATTTCTTTTGGTTTCAGTTTGCTTTAAATGTATCCCATAATGAACACTTTTATTTTTATATATTGTTTGCATAAAAATAAATTAGCAATGTAAAATTATCCCTAAGGTTCATTTTAATGGAACCTAAGATCAAATAAATAGTGGTATAGGTTAATTATGCTTTTTTAGGTGGCTTTTTGTGTTTGTAAATTAATCTTCCAGTTGTTTCAAGCAAATTCAATGAAAAATCAGTTTACTAGAATATTAAAACTAATTTATAGTGAAAAACAAAAATGAATACATTAGATATTCCATCTAAAGGAATGTACAAGTAGAACTTTATCATCATCGTAGCATTCTACATTTAATTATGAAAAATAACCTTTCAAATTCTGTAGCACCCTTCTTCTAAAGAGCTGTATTTGGTCTTGTTCACATTGTAGAGATAAGGACTCTGACCCTGGGAAGGTCAAATAATGTGCACCCACCTGGATTTCCATCTATGAAGAGGTGAACTGATAGTTGAACCATGGAGGTGACCAGTGTCCTCCCGGCTATGATCTGGGTGGACTAGAGAGTTTGGAGAAAAGAAAGAGCTGGTAGTGTGTGTGCATTTGGGCAGTTGTTGTTCTTATGAAGTAAATGATTTTATACATCATTTTTAGACACTTTTGTAAGATTACATATGTTATGTGAACTTTCATTTCCCAAACTGAACAGTATTTTCATAGTCTTCATGCAATCAAAGTTGGAAATTGATCTATTAAACTGATCTGTTTAAATAAGGGTTTACCTTCTAGTGGGTTATGGACTGCATTGTTTGTTAAAAGAGAAAGGGAGAGGGCTTCCCTGGTGGCGCAGTGGTTGAGAGTCCACCTGCCGATGCAGGGGACACGGGTTCGTGTCCCGGTCCGGGAAGATCACATGCCGCGTAGCGGCTAGGCCCGGGAGCCATGGCCGCTGAGCCTGTGCGTCCGGAGCCTCTGCTCCACAACTGGAGCAGCCACAACAGTGAGAGGCCCGCGTACCGCTAAAAAAAAAAAAAAGAGGGAGAATTGCATTATAGATTACACAGACTAGTAGATTGTAAAATTCTACTATCGAGCAGAATGTTTTTCCTACAGATGATCAAATTCTAGGGTGGGACCCACACCTTTTGTAGCCCAGAGTAAGCTATAACAGAAATTCTCACACCCATTCTTTTTTTTTTTTTTTTTTTGCAGTACGCGGGCCTCTCACTGTTGTGGCCTCTCCCGTTGCGGAGCACAGGCTTCGGACGCGCAGGCTCAGTGGCCCTGGCTCACGGGCCCAGCCGTTCCGCAGCATGTGGAATCTTCCCAGACCGGGGCACCAACCCGTGTGGCCTGCATTAGCAGGCAGACTCTCAACCACTGCGCCACCAGGGAAGCCCTCATACCCATTCTTATAGTAGGCTTTTCTACTCCTAATGAGAATAATACTCTAAATGTGGAGATCTTAGATCTTTTCACTTTGCAGATAGGTCACACCTCAAAAATTCATACAGATAAGATAAAAAAATCAGTTTTTCTCACTTAAAATTTTTTCCTAATGTCATATTATCTCAGAACTGTGTAGCATAGTATTTGATGTTTCAGGTTAGGGAGAGAAGTAACCAAATCTGTGGCATGGTTGACAGTTACCTTTTAAAGAGATATTAAAAGCATGGCAGTATTTTTGAAAATATCAAACTAATGTATACTCTTAAAAAACTTATATTTTTAAAGAAAATTCTGTATTTCATTTATTTTTACTGTGCCCATCATTAACAGAAATCTGGATTTTTGCCTTACATAAAACCAATTATATTCTTTAGGCACAGAAAGGAAAAATTTTGAGTTCATTTGGTTTTTCATATTTTTCCACTTTTGATTTAAAAGCAAAACCAGAAAAGCAACATAAGATCAGTCATTTTATTCATCATAAGTTTTATTGCCCTGCAAGTTCTGTTCACTAACTTCAAACATTTTAAATTATAAATGTTAACTATTATTGATAATAAATGAACAGGTATATCTCACTTTTAGAAATATTTTAAGTCTTTCATCATAAGATCCCCTATGATGGAAATTTCTGGTTTAAAAAAGATTTACGTAGTTTTCCTTCTTATCTTAAAATTCCTTCCATAAAACACAATTGTCAGAGTAACCCTCAGATTATCAGCCTAGAATTGGAAAGGCAAAATTTCCTTTCATATGCAAGAGTTGGAACTGAATTGACCCATCAATTTAAAACACAAAGGTAATAATAGGCTGTGTAAAGCAAAATGTATCATCCTAAGGGGGGAAGCTAGTTCCTTGGTAAAGTTAACATTTCCTCGAAAATGGCTAATAAATAAAACCAGTCTTTTGTTTTTAACATTTCCAACGTAATATCATTTTCCTGGAAAAAGCCACTTTTCACATGTGTGGAATCTAATCATTACAATAAGCTTAATAAAGGATGTTCGCAGAATTTATTCCTGAGTTTGGTTTTAGCCCGTGTCCTGTAATAACCAGGAGAGGTGACCTGGTGTGTCGGGTGAGAGTTGGAAGAGGTGAGCTCTAAGCTTCTTTGCTGTCTGCAATGTTAAGACCATCTGCTAATAGATAACAAAGTTGGTGCATTTAAGTTTTCCATCTTCTTCCTGCCTGGCCACTCCTGGGAGTGAGAGGAGCTGTTGGGAGGGGTTGAGGGGAGCGTCTGGGAGAAGGGTGTGTCCCCCCGAGGTGTCAGGCTGTGCAGGCGCCCAGACCCCATGATGGACGATACTGTGCTGCAGAGGCCAGCCCGGCCCCGAGACGTGCCCCTTGTTCCTGTGCAGTTGCAGTGCTGACTGAGTTTCACAACAAAGTAGACATCAAGATTTTTATAAATGTCTTTTTATAAATCTCTTTTTTTGAACTCTGAAGGCAGAGGTTATTGTGGACCACTGGTTTGAGACCTTGACACTCCCATGGAACAGGCCCGCCATTGACTCTGTAGATACTATTTAAGAAGTGTCCAAAGTAGAACCTTGAGATGGTTGCAGAGCCACAATCCCTCCTTTATGTAACGAGAAATCAATGCTGTTATGAAATGAGAAAACAGGCCTAAATGTGCAAGTAGCCGATCTGTGGCTGCAGCTTTCTGGTTATCCTGTCACCTCCCCTGGGTCCCCTCTCTAGAATGCCACACAGATTTCTCCTGGTTTAGAATATGAGGTTATGTTAATCATTTTGAGTATTGATCATCTCAACTGATCAATAACCTCAACTAATTGGGTTAAGTGAATAGCTATTTGTGTCAATTTTTGTTTTTGTTTTGATGGAGCACAGCTGCTTGTGTTTTATGGAATTTAACTTCTGAGTGCTCAGTGGTTTGATGTCAACTTGGTAGAGGGTGAGGGCGTGGAGAGAGTTCAATTTAATCAAATTGATTTTAGCAAACAGCAAAAAATTTAACTGTAATATCTTTTTTTCTTGAAAGGATGTTCTAGCTTCTTGAGAGAACCTTCTTACATACATATTCTTCACAAGCCAAATGGACATTTTGTGTTTGGGAGGTATGTACCTTACACAAATAGTGCAGATATATTTGCATTTTCCTGTTAATTTTTGAACATTGGTCCCAGACTCTGGCAAACTTCACAATATGGCTGGCTCTGCCTTTATCTTCTGTCTGTCCCCAAAAATGGAAATGCAAAAGAATTTCCTCTTTTTTGTACATAAAATAAGTTCCCAAACCAGAAATGGTTTTAAGGGAAATCCAAAGTGGCCTAATTGAAATTTAAGAAGGCTTATTCATTTATCTTTTGAAGTAACAGACTCCCTTCTGCTCAGCTTGAAGACGTGGAAACCTCAGGGATCACAAGGAAACATGTATTTTCCAGAGCAACTTAAAAAAATCGCAGGAAAATGAGGCCCGGGTTGGCATGGGTGGTCCTGAGGAAAAGGGCAAGTGAGGATTTGGACTGCAGACCCAAAGGCGTTGAACTGCAGACGTCACTGTCACTGCTGACACCAGGTGATGGGCATCATTTCTGGTGCCTGTCATCACTTCTGTGCAAGCAGATTTCCACCTGCTGTGACGTTCCTTCTGCCTGAAGGGTTTCCATTTCCTTTCCCAGAACACAGGTCTACCTGGGATGAATTCTTTCTATTTTTCTAGGTCTGAAGAAGTCTTTATTTCTTTTTTGTTTTCAAAATATGTTTTCACTGGGTGTAGAATTATAGGTGGACAGTTTTTTCTTTCAATACTTTGAAGGTGTTGCTTCACTGTCTTTTTTGCTTTGGTGTTTCCAATGACAAGTTTATCATTCTTGTCTTTGCTTCTCTGTACGTAATGTATTTTTTCTCTGTTTTTATGATTCTATGTCATTGATTTTTAAGCAGTTTGAATATGATTTGCCTGGGGTGTCATTTTCTTCTTGTGCTTGGGATTTATTGAGTGTTTTGAATCTGTGGTTTATAGTTTTCATCAAATTTGGAAAATTTTTGGTCATTATTTCTTCATCCATTTTTCTCTGCTCCCCCCCCACCCCCTGACTCTATTTCAGATGTATTAGCCTACTAGAAGTTGTCCCAGAGCTTACTGATGTTCTTTTTATACCCTCCCATCTTTTTTTAAAATCTATTTTTCATATTGGATAGTTTCTATTTCTGTGTCTTCAAGTTCATTAATTTTTTTCTTTTAAGATGTCTAATCTGCCGTTAATCTCATCCAGTGGGTTTTTCATCTCAGACTTTGTAGTTTTCAACTCTAGAAGTTTGATTTGGGTCTTTATTTTTTAAATCTCTTCCATATGTCTACTTAACAATTTCATCTTTCCTCTAGTTTCTTGAACACATAGATTATAGTTGTCACAACTATGTTAGTGCCCTACTCATTCTGTCATCTGTATCATTTCTGCATCTGTTTGTATTGCTTGATTTTTATTTTCTTGATTACCTTTCTTCTTCTTTGCATGCCTGTGGTTTTTGATCACCAGGCCAAGTGTTATGAATTTTACTTTATAAGCTGTTGGACACTTCTGTACACTTTGAACTAAGAAACTTACTACCCTAGCTGGTGACAGCAAAGACTATTCCTGGACCACTGGGAAATTCAGAGATCTTTCCTTTGCTTTTTTTCAGGTGGTTCTTTCCCTGGTCTTGGGTTGTTTGCTCAGGGGACCCTCGGTTGGTCTCCAGAGCAGCTGGCCTCTCTGGGCAGCTCTCCCTTTTTGGCACCCTGCCCCGCAAACTGCAGCGGCCTTGATCTCCCTGGACCCTCAGCTCTCTCCCCCACCGGCTTGGGGAGACCGAGGGCTCTGCCTGGTTCCCCATCCTGTCTGCAGCCTGAGACCCTTCAGACAATAAAGCAGGGCAAGTGTGGGGCTCACCTCAATTGCTCCACTCTCACAGCTTCCTGCTGTCCAGTGTCTGAAAACCATTTTTTAAAAAATTTATTTACTTGTTTATTTTTGGCTGCATTGGGTCTTTGTTGCTGTGCATAGGCTTTCTCTAGTTGCGGTGAGCGGGGTCTACTCTTCGTTGCAGTGGCGGGCTCCTCATTGTTGTGGCTTCTTTTGTTGTGAAGCACGGGCTCTAGGCACGTGGACTTAAGTAGTTGTGGCGCACGGGCTTAGTTGCTCCGTGGCGTGTGGGGTCTTCCCAGACCAGGTCTTGAACCCGTGTCTCCTGCATTGGCAGGTGGATTCTTAACCACTGCACCACCAGGGAAGTCCTGAAAAACATTTTTTAAAATGTATTTTGTCCCAGCTTCTTACTTGTTTCAAAGTGGAGAGTAAATCCTGTATATTCCACTTGGTCAGAAGTGGAAGTTTGGCGATCAGTTTTGAAAATGGAATTATACTTTGTCTTTTTTAAAACTCCAACTCAGAGATTAATAGTGTTTTGCTGCCCTTCCACAGCCAGGTCTCAGAGTAGCATATTCCCCTGTGTTCAAAGAAAAATAAAGACAGCCTAGTACCCAAAAAATAGCTTGTTTTAATTTAAAGTGGAACAGAATGAGTATTTTTTCCTCACTGTTTAAGTGTGATTGATCGTAGATAAATTAAAGGACTTTGATATCATCAGCAAAACATTCTTGCCAGCCCAGGGACAAATACAAGTGTTCTTGGAAAAGATTTGTGGGTGTGCTTAGGGCGTCCTTGTTATTTTCCCTGCTTTGAATGAAAAAAGAAACTTATTTATTTTTATAGTAATGTTTCCTCAAAGTGATTGTGTAGCAGTGGTAGAACATAACACTCTACATTACAAAGCAGAAACAAATTGAGCTTTGTACTCAGCACAGGGCATGATATCCAAAGTACAGAAATGTTCTTTAATATGGTAAGAATCTGAGTGAGGTTCCTGTTTCCTGACTTATTTTTAAAGTGTGATTGACACCTGTGCTTTTTATCAGAGGATAGTCAGAAACTAAGGAAACTGTTTAAAAGACAAACAAAAGAAACCCAACTAACTCCTAGGCGTCAGTTTCTTAGCGGGCCAGGCAGGCACTACAGCTGTCATCTTTGCTCCTGTAAATGTTCGCTATGTCTCCTGATCAGTTGTGTCCACTTCAGAGGAGCTGTGTGGGGAGAAACATGGACCAGGCACTGAGCAAGCATCACCATCGCTCCAGGTCCTGCATGATGCCGTGCACTCTGCCGGCTGGCATCTTCCAGCCCGTGCCTCAGTTTCCCCGGCCTCACAGAGTGGAGAGCAGTGGGGCTGGGCCTGGGGAGACACACAGTGACTGGCGGAGTGAGCTGTGGTACAGCTGGATTAGGTGTGATGTCGGTCCCTGTGTGTCTGATGACCCATGTACACTGTCCCTGTGTCCCTTACACTTGTGATGTTTCTGGGTCCCTGAAGCTTTTCCTCCCCACAATCTCACTAGTGCTTTTTAATTTTTTTCTTGTAAATTTTTTTCTTGTAAACGACCAGGCCCTGCCCTGATCGTTTTGTCTTTCTCCTCTCTCTTCCCTCTCTGTCTTCATCTCCTGTTTCTCTTAGTTTTGTCCTCTCCTTTCTTTTCCCAACTCTGCTGTATGTCTTGGTGGGATGCTTCCCTCTCTCTGTGGCCAGGAACTGGCCAGTCAGCAAAGTTTGCCTCTGGCCTTCTTCCTCTTAATCACCCAGCTCTGTATCTGTAGAGAGCCTGCAAGAGCCGGCTCTGATCCACGTCTGCCTGGGACATCCCGGCAGCTCCCTTCTGGGCTCCTGCAGTGTCCCTGATGCTGGCCTTCCCCGCCTCCTGTGTTCCACCCACACTGACGCCTCTGGGACCTATGCTCACTGGACCCCATTCTGGTGGCTTAAGGCTGTTAATGGGTTGTAATTAGTGAAGTGAAAAGAAATTTCTGCTAAGGTGGTGTCGGGTCACCAGTGACCCCTGCTGGATGACACATGTCCTCCACCTCATTTAAACACACACTGTTGTCATGGCTAGGAGACTTGTTGTGACTCCAGATCAGGGCAGTTAGTTCTCTGCTTCTGTCAGGCTGTATAGTTAAAGGGAAGGCTGTGCTACACTTGGCTTCTAGGCATAATTATGGTGCGTCTTTGCATACCTCACCTCCCTGGCTTTGCAGATGAATTTCTGGCCACCCAGTGGTCACCCCCTGGATCCCAGTAGTGGTACTTTCTGTGGAAGCCTTTTCCATCAGACCCGGGAGACCTCGTCTCGTAAGTCCTGGCCAGGACTGTTTGCTCTGTTTTCAGATTGTGGTACAAACATTGCTTGTTGTAGGCAGGTAGGAGGTAAAGCCCTGTGGACATAGAATCATAGTTTCATCGTATATATTTAAGTTGCAAAACAGTCTGTGTGCCCAGAGCTCTGTGGGCCCAGAGCTCTGTGGGCATTGTTACACTTTGAAAACAAACAAGTATAGATGTGTATTTCCCAGAACATCTTCAGATTTAAAGGAACCCTAAAATATGCAGGTGAGAGGATTGGCTTGCTCTTGAACTGCCTACCGGCAGCTTTGAATTATGAGCAGTGCAGACACATCAGGCTCAAATCGTCCATTTGGTAATTCATCCACGCCTTCATCCCTGCACCCCGTCTCCTGGCAGCCCCGCTGCTGTACTATCAGGTAACCACAGACAGGAAAGTTAAGGCAACTTGAACCAGGCCCTTGGGCTTTCGGCAGCAGGTTTTATTAGAAGGTTTGCAGGAGATGAGGAGTTCGGGGATAGTTTTCCTGCTTTGGCCTCCTCATTTCTCAGCCCCCACTCTGTAACACTTACATGGATCACAGGTAGTTAGCATTAAGTGATGGGGAAACTGCCATCAAGCCTTCATCTCTAGTTGAAGACCCTGACTTTGAAAACTAGATTCTAAAATGCACATTGTCATTTTTGGAAAAAAAATTCTTGTAATTAATTTCTTATGTCAGGTGGTTTACCATACACGTCCTAGATCTACCTGAAGTGCATATAGTCTGCAGCGTGGGTGACCCCAAGGCAGACCACTTCTGTATTGGCTGCCAGCCGGGATCTAACCACCCAGTTCTGCGAGAGCAGAACTGAGAATACAGGCCATGGGAAAGAGGGCAAAGTATCTTCCATCCCCTTCTCGTTTCTACTTCAGGATTTTTAGCAACACGTCCTCATGCTTAAATTACCGTGTGCTGTGCTCGCTTCGGCAGCACATATACTAAAATTGGAACGATACAGAGAAGATTGGCATGGCCACTGTGCTAGGATGACATGCAAATTCGTGAAGCGTTCCATACTTTTTGTATAACTGATTCACTTTGTTATAAAGCAGAAACTAACACAACATTGTAAAGCAATTATACTCCAATAAAGATGTTAAAAAAAAAATTACCGTGTGCTGCTAGACCAAAGATGAACAGTGGTCATGGAAACATCTTCCCGCCTCTTGGCGTATCCAGGGTGATGAGCACTGTTCTCAGGCACGTGGTGCATCTATGTAACTATGAGTGAGTTTGAGGTTTTCCCAAGAAGGAAAGGAAAATGAGCACAAATAAAAATTTCTGAAAGCAGAAATTTAATTACATGTTACCTTGAAGATAGACTTTACCAAAAAAAAAAAACAGCCATCTTTATATAAATGTGCCCTTTGTTAATGTTAGCTCACAGCAAATTTGTGGTGAAGTGGATGGAGTTCTTAAGGTTGGTTGCTCATTTGATTTTTCTCGTCTTTAGTTTTAAAAGAAACACCATAATTTTGAGAAAGTCAAAGTGAAATGTGTGTCTTCCATCACTCTGCCATCAGTAATTGTCCCTGGTGCCCTTAGTTCATGGCTTGCCACTCCCACCCTGCTCCCACTAGACTCTTTGTGGGAGGTATGGGCCTTATAGGCTCCCTCCTGTATCCCGTCTCTTGGGGATTCCTCCACTGTGACATATGGCCCCCACCATCCCACACTCAGCTGGGTTCTTTTGGGGGGTGGTCCCACCTCCCTGCCCCCCACCCTCCCATCTGGGGCCTCCCAGGATGCTCTTACTTAGAGTGCAGACTGTCCCAGTGCTGGAAGCTTCCGCAGGGCTCAGGCTTCAGAGGACACAAGCAGGGATCCTCCCATGCAGCCATCATGTCTCCCCTCCGCACCATGTCGGCTGTCTCCTGTAAGGACCTTATTGCCCACTTGTGGCCTCTATGCATACCCCCATCTCACGGCCAGTCAGTGAACACATCACATCCTTCCAACTGTGACCATCTTCCTGAAACCCAGGAAAGCCTGTGCTGATGTTTGTGCTTGTGAATCCCTCCAGCCTTTAATCCTAAAGCCAAACTCCACCTTCTCCAAGAAACTTCTTCTAAGTTCCCCCAAAGAATAGACAGCATTTGGCATAAAAATATTATAGATCCAGGCTGGTCACCTGATGGGGGAAAATACTGGCATAAAAATACATGAGTCGTGAATCACTAGTTCCTTATACAAACTGCTTTCTCACCTGGGAAACAGGAGACAGGCAGGAGAGTGTTTTGATGAGAGTTGATCGATAAATTGTGCTGAAGTATAGGTATCCCCCACTTTTCGAAAGTTCAGTTTATGCCACTTTGTTTTTACTTTTATTTATTTATTTTTTTGCATTCATTTTTGCTAACCAAAGGAAATCCAAAGAGAATTTTTGCTTTTATGAAAAAAGGCAAAAAGCAAAAATAGCGTTTGTTTTGCAGTGAGCGGCAATAGAGGTAATGCACACCTCAAAGAGTGACACCACCAAGCTCTTCCTCTGGGAACCACACTCAGCATCTCTGCATCAAGTAGCTTTGAACTGTGTGAGCATCTGTGCTTTATCTAGATTTATTTTTGTGCATCCCTTGCCAGATGTGTCGTAAGGTAATTGCTTCTTCATTTATGCCATTTCAGGTCAGGAAAAGTTTCATAGAAACACTCTGCTTTTGGATAGTGGGGGAAACCTGTCATCCGTTTTTGCTCATTTAACCATTAATTTATGCCTAGCTGCTTCATCCAAAATACCCCTAGCACAGTAAGGCCATAGTGAGACCTTGAAGAAAGCAAATGCAACAGTGAGAACAAACCCTAGAACTGGGAAGTAACCTTGCTACCCAGTGGTGACTCATGGTGGTGTTATTTTCATACTGTGAAATGAAGGGCCTTGTTGTGTAGTACAGCATGGGAACCAACAGTTAAATCGGGGGCTGTGTGCTTTCAGCCTGCTGATATATTTGGCACTTGTGAAAGTAAATAGGACACATTTAACTTTCAATATTACTTAAATGGTGATTGCTTACTGCTTTTTTTCTTACTGGTATGTTGTACTGTGATCTTCCTCAAAGAAATCATTCAGTCAGACTTTTTTTTTTTTTGTGGTACGTGGGCCTCACTGTTGTGGCCTCTCCCGTTGCGGAGCACAGGCTCTGGACACACAGGCTCAGCGCCCATGGCTCACGGGCCTAGCCGCTCCGCGGCATGTGGTATCTTCCCGGACTGGGGCACAAACCCGTGTCCCCTGCATCGGCAGGCGGACTCTCAACCACTGCGCCACCAGGGAAGCCCCAGTCGAACTTTTTACCTTCACTTCCACTATAGTTAGAAAATTTGTGAGGATATCATTTCAGAGTCCCAACTGGCACCAACGAAAGTGTTTTTCTCTTTAAAATATTTGGTTAATTAGGACTTCATTTAAAACCATCAGCCTACAAGGAATGTTTGACCATCGCAAGAATCTCAAAGCATTCATCCATTCAGCCAGCAAAACCAGCTTGACCTGTGGGAGGCCGGGCCATGGGCAGGGTGAGGGGATGGGCGGCCTGAAGGCCAGTGCGTACCCTGTGTGTGTGGCCCGGTAGAGTGGGTGAGGAGGCCCGCGGGCAGGCTGCCTGCCCACCCTCCCTGGTGAAGGTGCTCAGAGCCTGGGCATCTGGTCCCCTTGAGCGTTCAGAGGCGTTCAGTTGGAGGAGAGAAGATGGCATTCGGGCTGATTCTTGAAATATGTGAAGATTCCACTGCATGAAGAAATGAGTGAAGGGTGTTTTCCTGGTCTCACACCCAAGGTGGCCGTTCTTTGAAAGTCCTGAGCACTTCTCCTTTGCCCGTCTTTTGTTGCTCCTGAAAAGCTGAGCTCCCAGCTGAGGTGGAGGCAGTCTGTGTGATGGAGACATGGGTGCCTTGAAGGGTAGGCTGTGGTCAGAACTGGGCCATTTAGATGCACTGGAGAAAACACATGCCTGCCCTTCATTTCTCCTGGTTTGGGGTCAGGGAGCATTCATGGTGGAGGGAGAATAGAAGGTGTGTCAGGGCGGCTGTTTCTTCTGTATTAATTAGAAGATAATTATGTTTAGCAGTTTGCAGTTGCTTCTTCTCAAAGCAATATAAGGGGCTTTTCTAAGAATTAAGATAAATGTCTTGGGAAGACTATTCGAAATAACTAGCAGATATGCTTTTCATCTTTGATTCTGAAATACCTTTTCCTCCAGGCTCTGGGAATTATGGGAATTTAACGTTTTCTTTTTAGTAAAGGTAGAAACTTGTTTTCATGAAGCAAATTATGAAATGTTTGCCAATTCCTAGAACTAGGTGAGTTTTGGGAAGGAAAATAGTCCAGCCTTCCTTTTTTAACCCATGGATTTAGAATTTCCTTGTGTTCTGCCCCTAGAAGGGACACATAAGCCTCCAACCTGTGGGCCCAGGTGGTGCTAGAGTGGACACAACCCACGGTGTTGAGCTACAAGACTTCGGCTTTTATCTGGAACTTTCTTATATGTTCATGCGTTATTTTCCCAGTCAAAATCTGTAAATAGCCAGCTGTTCGAACTCAAACATAGCACAGAAATATGTATTAAGTGTGATGCAGGGGGTGGGCCCACTTTTTGGTGAATGCTACTATTGAAAGATTGATTATGATAAAAGACTTTCTGTTTCTTAATGAGGCAGCATCTCTTTTCCCGGATCTGGACCCTTGTACAGCAGGAGGAACTCAAGGTGGTGAAGCGGGGGCCCTGAGGCCAGTGTGTGCTGGGCCTGGTGGATTCCATCTGCACTGTGGGTCCTAGGGACTCAACCAGTCATTCTAAACTACCTGGAGAGGCATTGCTGAGAGGGTATCCAGCAGGGTCCTGTGGGCCTGTGTGTAGATGTGGAGGTTGGTTCTCTCAGAACCTTCTCCCGCATCACCATTAGCTTGCCACACCTGCTGCATGTGCCTTATAAGATTTCAAAAGAGGGTTTTTACTTTTCCTCCATTCCTACCTTTCTGTTTTCCAAACCCAGGATGTATTACACTTTGAGCAAATGTAAAAAGCCAATACTTAAAATTCCTGATATTTTATAATATTTTATACTTCTAAAGGAAATACCACATAATATTATTCATTCAGCTGTTTAACAAACATTTATTTGACTCTATATATTTAATATTTAAAAGTGCATGCTGGATAAAATTGGTTTGATTCCCAAGGACAGTTCTGAGAGGTGACTCGCCTGTGTCATTAGCCACATTTTCCAGACAAGATGACTTACGTTCATGTTCCTAGTAGTTAGGTGGCTTATCCAGGCACACTAAGTGGATGCCAGAGGCTGATTGAACATGTCTATCTTTTTAGATCTCAGGCTTTTTCTACTTGACTTCCACGTGTGTCAGTTGTCCTTGATGTGTATATCTGTGTGTACCCATCCATGTGTACGTGTGTGCACCCCCCACACCTACAGACATACCGCATACACTCACGTGCATACACCACACACACACGCCTCCCACTTGCACACATCTTGTGGCAGGGCAGTGTGCAGACAGAGCAGCACTGTGGGTGGTACTAAGGCGTACCCACGTCTGGCAGATCTGTGGCTCCCAGTCTACGCTCGCAGAAGCCAAGGCCTGTGGAGGTTTGGGAATTGCCCAGCTTGGTCCAGACTGAGTGAGGTTCATCCTTGGGCTTTCCGAATTCACTGTTGGGTTTAGCAGGTGCTGCTGGTGTGTCCACTGTGGGCTATCTTGGCCTTACAAGCAGGACGGCAGCACTTCGGAACCTGAGGGTCACATCCTTATGGAATAGGTGCTAGTGACAAGGGCCCTTGGAAATGGGGACTGGACCTTGCCCGCCAGGGGTTAGAACGGCAGTGGCCAAACCCTGGTTCCCACGGACTAACTAAGGCAGAGCAGCTCAGGCTGCTTGTGTAGGTTCCATCACTCTCTTTAAAGAACTCTCCATGGTGGGCAAGTGGCTCTAGTGATGCAGTCCTTGTGTCTGAGAAGCAGAGAGGAAACCTGCAGATGCCCAGAGGGAGTGAGGGCGTCACAGGCCCCCTTGCTCCCTGTCGTGCCTCGTCCCTTAGCATGTAGCCCAGCAGAACCAACAGACACTGGATGAATGAATGAGTGAGTGAATGAAAGGAAGAAGATGCCCAGCGGGTCACGAGTAATCCAGGGGTCCTAGGGGACTGCATGGCAGATGTGCCTGAGGGATGGTAAGTGGGGGCCCAGCAGAGGCCACCGAGTCACAACCTGACCACCTTCCCACGAACCACTGTCTCCCCTCAGACCCTAGGCTGCTGTGTCCAGGGTCAGAAGGGGATGTGTCCCTGTGGCCGGGTCTTGTCTTGTTTCAGGAATCGTCCCCCCTCACAAGGGTCCCTTGGCCATGAGGGCACCAGGTGGGAGCTGACTTCAGAACACATCCCACTGAATATTGGCCACACCCTCCTCACATATAAAATGCACTTTTACCTGATTTCTGCTCATGATTTGTTTTAGGCAGCATAATGGTCCCCCAAAGACGTCCACCTCCTAATCCTCAGAACCTGTGAGTATTTTCATGGCAAAGCACAGTTAAGGTGGCTCATCAGATGACCTTAAGATAAAGAGATTATCTTGACTTTTCTGGGTGGGCCCATTATAATCCCAGGGATCCTAAGGTGGAAGAAAAAAATCAGGAGAGAGCCAGAGAGATGGAGCTCAGTGAGAGAGGCCTGACGCCACGTTGGCCTTGAAGGTGGAGGAGGGGGGTGGCCTTGGAAACTGGAAAAGGCAGGGAGACGGGTTTGCTCCTGGAGCCCCCAGAAAGGGATACGGCCCTGCTGACACCTCGATTTTAGCTCAGTGAGGCCAATGTTGGGATTCTGACCCCCAGGACTATAACATGATAAATTTGTGTGGCTTTAAGCTTCACTCGTGGTAATCTGTTACTGCTGCCAGAGGGAGCTGGTCCATAGTCCCAGACTCTGACTCAGTGCATCCACGTGGCCCCAGCTTCAGTGAGGGAGGGCTGTGGGTCTGAGAGAAGCTGCCTCCATATTTCCCAGCCTGGTGGTTTCAGTTTTCAAGGAGGAAAGCCCAGCTCCGTGTTGCGACGTTAAAACAACACGGTTTGTACTGCAGAGACAGGCATATGCAACATCTCCATGGTGCACTTTGCCCAATTTCTGTTCTGTTCTCAGAAGACAAGCATCCAGTTGGAGAGTTCCCAAGTAAGTCTTGGCCCCAAAGCAACATTTTACTGACTTGAAACAGGAAAATAATTTTTAAAGTCTCCCTGGTGAACAAAGATGGCTTTGTGTGTGGTACTAGCCTGAGTTGGCCACGTGCCCCACCCCCCGCCGTCATGTGGCGCACGTGTTCCCTGTGTTGGTATAAAAATGTGCATGAGATCCTTCCCTTTGGAACACAGGGAGATTCTCAGCCTTTGGCCCAAGGCGAGTGGTACTGCTCGCCAGTAACGGAGATATACTGCCACGTGGCCTCTGTGCTCTGTCAGGCATGTTGGGTTCAGAGATTAGCAAGGAGGGGTCCCCATGGGGGCCTGAGGTGCCCCTCCCACCTGGTGGTACAAAAGGACTGTAGTCTGGTGAGCAGTAGGTGCAGAAGGGGCAGGGGCAAGATGCTTTATAGAGCAGAAAGGTGATTTTCTTAAAAGCAAGCTGTTCCATGCCAGGTTGAACCATTTTCAAAATGAGCACATTGAGGCCTGATTATTGGGGAACTAAAGGTGAGAGGTGCTGGCTGCCTGGGAGGTGAGTATGAGTCAGCATTCCAAAGCTCCGTGGTGGCACCTTCCCCCAGAGACTCTCACCCAAGACCCCGTCACAGTAGCCCTGAGTACACAGCCAAGCTCATCTCTGCACCCATTCCCTACCCCCACGGTACAAGCATTGTCACTGTTATCCCCACTCTGCAGTTGGGGACACAGGCTCAGACACACGCCTGGCAGCACAGCTTGGAAGTGCTGACCCTGGGGTTGAACCCGGGGTCTGGGGAGCTGCTGGCTGAGGGGCCTCAAATCCCAATGTGTAGGGCAGTGTGAGGGCAGTACATGTGGCCAGTTCCCCCAAAGCATCTCTGTCCCCCTGGGGTCATGGCACACACTGGACTGCCTTCCCCAGCTGAGGAGAGGCTGTCACTCCAAAGAGTTTTCTTTTGTTCAGGTTAGTTACCTAAGAGGAGATACATTTTCCTTTCACCCAGAATGACGCCCCAAACTCTTCTCCGTAAGGGGGACAGCATGAGGATAGTGCTGTCACTAAAGTTATTCAAATACTGGCGTTAGATTAAATGTGTGGACTTTATTTCTGTATAAGCACATAGGCTCTGCTGTTGTTGAAATACTAGGAATAAAATAAAACTAAAAAATAAAAAATAAGGTGAGAAATAGATGTTAAAACAGTTAGCCATGTATTGGTATTTGAAATAAAGTGAATTTTATTAGGATGGGTAGGAAGCCTCCCGAATGTTCCAGAGTGGGCTGCCTGACACACTTTCTATGCTACACTAGACTCAGTTTGCATTGTTGGGGGGTCCAGATGAAAGCCCTTTATGGGCGTGTCCAGTGCGGGTGGCAGCCAGAGCAGCCGAATCGGGTTTTGTCACCATGATCTGGAGACTGTTCTCTTGTTGGGTGTTTGTCATCCAGCCCCTGTGGCCCAGGAGACCTGAAGCTGTCTCACCAGACTGGGATCACATATTGCAGGAAGTGAAAAAGCCTTTTTTCTCCTGCTGATTGGAATCTTCTCGCTGTTCTGTGCTGCCCTCCTTGTGCCCTTGGCCTTGCTGTGGGATGTCCACAGACACGGGCGGTGGGTCGGCCCCTCTTCATGACAGTGACCTGCTTAGGGGTGTCTCCTAGGCCTGGGGTGCCTGTCCCAGCTTTCCTGGCGGCAGGGGGATTCCTTGTGCCACTGAGGAGCCTAATATACACAGGTGTGTGTTTTGTGAATTCTTTTCTGAAAGATAACCTTTCCAAGTTTCAAGAGGCACTGAAGGAGTGAGAGGCCTTTTCAAGGCGAGTTTGAATTACTGCTGCTGCCATTTCCACCCAGGGGGCATTGTCCTGAGGCCCAGTTGGCCCATCCCAGAGGGCAGCAGGCAAGTTCCAGGCAGAGGACACCTGTCCAGGTCACTTGTGGTTGCAGCCATGCCCAGGATGCCTGCCTGGCCACAGGGGCACATCCCCAGTGGAAAGAACCGGAGCAGTCCGAAGAAGGGTGAGTGCTCTCTGATGTCAGCCAGACTCAGCTTGTGCAGGAACAAGGGCTCCCTGGCCAGCACCCTGCTGTGGGAACCCCCGTGTGCTGGCCCTGTCTGTGTGTGCACACACGGTCATGACAGAGCCATGGCTGTGTGGGTGAAAGAGACTGTGACACTCAGCGCCTGTGCTTTGGCTGTGAAACAAACCCTTTTCACAGGTCAGATTTTTCCCAGCGGATTTCATGACACACTACTTCAGTTAAGGAATAAAATGTCTCAAGAAATATTTCCAGGCAGTAATTTTAGTGCTGGTACCTACCTGGCAGTCTTTGGGAAAATAAGTATCACTATTAATAGTGGTAAAGATAATAACATATTGCTAAAACCAAAATCAGGAATCGAATTCAATGGTATTTAGATTGTTAGAGGCATAAGCAGAAATCCAAAAACATTAAAAAAATTTTTGTTCCTATTTACAAGCACTTTCAACCCCAAATCACTGAAGTAGATTGAGGGAAGAGTCTGTCTCTCCCTCATCTCAAGAAGCTACGTTGAAACCCCAAAGTCGTCATTGTTACGGGTTTAGAATTGGGCCAGAGGTGACCAGTCGGCAGGCCTTCCCGCAGTGGGGCCTCTGTGACAGTCACGTCTATGGCACCCAGGCCTCATGAGGTGGGCTCAGCAGAATGACGGCGATTTGGTGCTGGGATGGTGGGAACCCCTGGCTGATTCAGTTCCTCTGAAGCGGTGTGCTTCTTAACTTTGCACATTTGTGTAGCGACAAAAGATTCTTTGAATGTAACTTACTGTAACCTGCTTGATTCCCCCAAGAAGAAAAAGAAATTTTTTTTTCTAAATAAAGATAGGCGAGAACATCTATAATTTAGCAATTCCCATTTCTTAGCATTTTTGCCCCCAATAATCTAAAATTGGAAAGCATGGGTTACGTTCGTAGACGTAGAAGGCCTTCCTTCTATGCGTGTTTTTGGAGCAGCTCTCCTCTCTTCCAGCCGTGAGTCAGGGCATAGGTTTAACCCCCTCTGGTCCTCAGCATCTTCATCCTTAAAGTGGGAGTGGCACGGCACTCCCTCACAGGGCACTGCAAACATGACTGGTGACAGTGACTCTGCGGTGGCCTGTGGGGTCTGGCAGCTATGGCACAAGGAGAAGGGGACCATCAACAGCATGGCCGAACTCACCATGTCTTTACCCAAGAAGGGGGTTAAGTCAATTCTGAATTCCAGCATTGTTGACCATTCTCAGAAAATTATTGGGTGAAATCAGTTTCCTGAGGTTACTGTTGCTGTTACTGCTTTACTGGAGAAAATTGGGATTGGACTCCCAAGCTGTGAATTCCAGAGGTGTCTTACGTCCCCACACAAACTGCTTCAAAAGAAATCATGTCGCCAGAGCATAGTTTGATCCATATTTTAACATCCCTTCCGTTCCAGGGGCTGAATCTTCTGAAGGGACAGGGCTTGTTTGATGTCGTTCACAGTGCTTGTCATGACTGAGGGCCATTTGCAATAAATCAGTTATGGAGAAATGTTATTGCGGTGAATTTTTTAGAGAACTTTATATAGAGAATAGGTTGCTTGCGTGATTCCTCATTCTGCTTGGCCAGGAAGAACCCAGCGTGGTATTAGTCAGAGAGTGACCCAAAGGTCAGTGCTTTTCAGTGAGCCTCGGGAAGACTCCTGGTAGTGCAGTGGGAGCAGACCATCACCCCCACTGAGTGGGAAAATCCGTCTACTTCTCTGGCCCTTAGTCCCCTCAGAATGTCAAATGAGAGGAAGGGACCTTGTCATCAATGAAGCCTTCTCACTTTCAAAATTCAGATTCAGAGGAAGCAGGGGGCTCTGGGGAAATGGGGGCCTGAACCTTTCTCCTCTCCAACCTGCATGCTGGAGCAGTGGCCACAGGTCTCTGTGCATCTGGACCGACCTTGGTCCATCTGGGTCCATGCAGAGCACTGGCTCAGGCTCCTGCATAGGCCACAGGCACTCGGAGAACAGCACTGGGGTGGGTGCCACAAAGGAGAGTGTCTTGGAGAAAGCCTGGGCCTGCAGAGGGCTGTGGGCCTTCAGTGGGGAAGGTGGCCGTTGGTGCATGCAAGGGTGACCTGACGCTCTGGCCTCCGGGGTGCTTTTCATTTGCCCCTGAGGCTGGGAAAGGCTGCCAGTGGGAGCCCGGATGAAGTTCATGCTCACTGCTCTCTTGGGGGCCGCTTCACTTTCCATAAGGCAGGCACCTGCCATCATTTTAGAAAGCAGAGCAGAGCCCAAACATGCTAACCAAGAATAGTAACCATTCCTTCAAAGGGGCCTGGCCACCAGGGAAAGGAAAATGGTTTAAGCAGAGGGAACTCATGCCCAGAGAAACAGCTGCTGAGGAAGGCTTGGGACCATAAAGAATGACTCACAGTAACTCAGGGAGCAGTGAGCACCCAGAGGGGAAGTGGGGAGGACAGTGCTGAAAACAGGAACAAATACTATAAAGTACCTAGGAGTGAATTGAACAAGAAGGGCTCAAAACCTGCATGAAGAAACCTGCAGTATCTCTTTGAAGGATGTAAGCCAGCAGGAGGCTTCCTGTGGCTGTGGGTGGGAGTGAGTTCTCCAAGAAGAGGGTGCATATGTGTTGTGTGGTTCTGCCTGCAAGGTTTTCTTGGAATTGAATAAAATGGCCTTAGAGTTTATAATGCCCCAATATAGCCAAGACATTTTTGAAAACATCAAACAGGAGGGACTTTTCGTACAGTTAGTGGAACCAGGGCTGCAGCATGAAGTTGACTGTGACTCGCAGGGGTGCAGAGGTGGCCGCAGGAAGCACCCCTTGTCACCCAGAGTGCCAGCCAGGGCCCTGCTACGGGGCTGCCTCCACCGGGGGTTGGGGGCTCCCAGTGATGGGGCTGATCCAGCACACTGTGCAGTGGATCCCAGTGTCAGAGTGTGGACATGGAGAAAGACATGATAAACCCCAAATACATGATATTATATATGAGAATTTTAGAGTGGGTACTTAAGTTCCGTGGGAAAAGGATTATTTAATAAACAGTGTTTATACAATTGGCTGTCTGGAGGAAACAGCCGTGGACCCTCAGGTTGCACTATATAAAAATGAATATCAGTTCATTTGAACACTTGAATACTAAAAAAGAAAAGAATGCTGCACTCCCCAACAAAAAACAAAGACGTAAACGTCCAGTCTAGGGGCACAGGGGACTTTCTTAGCCAGGCCTAGAAAACTCACACACATTTAACTATAGAAAAATTTAAAACTGTTATATGACAAAAATATACTATAAGCAAACATTAAAAAACATAATTCTGGGCTTCCCTGGTGGCGCAGTGCTTGAGAGTCCGCCTGCCGATGCAGGAGACGCGGGTTCGTGCCCCGTTTCGGGAAGATCCCACATGCCGCGGAGCGGCTGGGCCCGTGAGCCGTGGCCGCTGAGCCTGCGCGTCCGGAGCCTGTGCTCCGCAAATGGGGTAGGCCACAACAGTGAGAGGCCCGCATAACGCAAGGGAAAAAAAAAAAACAAAACATAATTCTTTAGAGAAAAATATTTTCAAGGTAAAATAAAAAGGATTAATATTTTTAATATAAAAGCTCTCACAAATTAAGATGTCCAGAAGGAAGCAAACAATACGATAGGAAAAACAGTGGGAAAATAGGCAGTTTATTCCCAGAAGAACAGGTTAAATGGCCTGGGAGTCAGGCAGGAGCAATGAAAAAGTAAGGTGTCCTGTCTGTCTATCAGGTGGCAAGGAGAGAAAAGAAAGAAGCGCTTACTGTTTGCAGAAACAGGGCGGGCAGGTACTCTTAGGTACCAATGGAGAAGTATGTATTGTTGCAGCCTCTTAGGAAAAATTGTTAAAAACACAAGACCTCTCCCAGCTTTAAGGCATTGCCTGAAAAATGTGAGTCATCCTGCCTGTTTCATGAGAATGTCATACCAACCAGTGAATGTAGAAGAAATTACCTTGAAAACTCTAAAAGTGCCCCCAAAGTGTTTTATATGCTTTACAAATGGGCATTATTCTTATTGGGATAAAGAGTCTGATCCCCGCATCCTGATGTCTGGTGAGCTATTTTGAGACTGTCCCATGAAACTCAGAAAAGACTGCTGTAGAAATGATTTGTCCAAAAACAAAAGTTTTATAACTCACCAAGAGGTTTCTAATTGGTCATGTTCCTTTAGGTGTCATTTTGCTGTCACAAGCTAGTACAGCTCCTGGGGAAAATTCCTTTCTTCTGGGTATGCAGTGTGGCATTGCAGTGAATAATTGTGTGGTCCCAGCATAGTCCAGTGGGGGCTGGGAAAGTCAGCATCCAATCTTCATTCTAAAGAAGTCAGAGGCCCTGTAATCCGGGGCGAGTACCCTCAGCATGCTCTGATGTTTAGTATGAGATTCCGAATCCATTAGCGTGTCTCACTGAAGGAGCAGCTGTCAGTTTAGGGTGGAAAGGAGACACATTCTGGACATTATGCAACAGATTTGGGTCTGTTGCCTGTTTCAGATTTTGCCATTTCTGTTTCAGTGCTGAGTTCTCACCCACATAATTTTTAAAATATGTTGTTTCTGTAAAGGTTACTTAATAACCCACCTTCCTGAATGTCCATCCTGGGTGCTATGAAGTGGTGGTCCTCCACCTGGAGCGACTTTGCCCCCAGGAGGAACTTGGCTGGAAGGATTTGTGGGGAGGGGCTGCAGCCCCTCTTGGGTGGGGGCTTGGTGCTGCCCAAGTCCCACAGTGCAGATAGCCCTCTGCAAAAAGAACAATCTGGCCCCAATGGTCAGTGGTGGTGAGGCTGAGAAACCCTGCTTTAAAGCCATTATCTCTCTCATTCTGGGCTTTTCCCTTCTTTGCCTGTTGTGTAATTGCTAGGGACCAGGGTTCTTGGCCTCCTTAATCAATATAGAAATTGATCATAGAAATAATTGATCAGAGGCCAGACAAGGAATTCAGGCAAGGCTTTATTGGGACTTCTGCTGCAGCAGGAGGGAGCTAAAACAAGTAACAGATTCCCTTGTTTGCTCCCTGAGGGTAGGGTTGAGCTGATTCCTTATATGGGATGAGGGTGGGGGTGTGTCCAGGGGTCGGGCCGGAGGGGTGGCTTAGGTGATCTGCCCACCCCCTTGGTGGTGGTGTGTGCAGGGGGCATGCGCAGCACCCTGCTGTTGCTCCCAACCCCATGTTTTTGTTCCCGGCTCTTCAGAAGTGGCAGTTGGGATTTTTGGTCTCTTTGTATCTTGTTGTCCAGAATTTGCCCCAACTGTACATGCATGCAGTTATTTTTAGTTCGTTATAGTTTCTTTGTATTTTGTAGCTAGAGGAGAGGTTTGTCCAGGTGCAGGCATCGCAGCACTGCAGCAAAGGGTCCCAGGTCCCAGGCCACACTCATAATGAGTGTATATTAAATTTGGGGTAGTTTCAGTGTCTTGATGGGTCTTTTTAAAATGTTGTGAAAATTGTCCATCTCTATCTCTTTCTCTCTTCATCCCCACATACTCCTTCATTTGTCCACCATCTGAATAATGAATCCATAAGGGTTTTCTCATCCCTAAGGCATCAGGCCTTGGCACAATGATTATTCCACGAGATTCTTGGATCTCTTGCTGCCACACTCCCATTTAGGGCTTGCCTCTCACTGCATCCTGTTTTCTCATTTGTTCTGTTTGCTTAAAAAAGCTTAAAAAAGTGTTGAGCAGCTCTCCCCTTCGAGGGCCAAAGGAGTACTTCACTCGGGCCATGCTTGGGAGGCCTGAGTCTAGTCTGTTTGTGTGTTTCGTGAGTTCTCTGGGCTTCTCTTTTTATTAAAAATGTGTTTTGTGGCTCTTTCTAGATACTTTATGTTTGACCCTACCTCGATCTTGAACCATTTGGAGGAAAGAACATGCATTCAACTGCATGCATCCCGATATTTCTGGCCAACTTTTTTTCTGTTTAGTAAATGAAGCACGACTTTACTTGGAGCTTGCCTTTCTTATCCAGGGGATGTTTTACCAACAGGAGATGTGATAAACTGACAGGTAGACCTGAAGCAATTTTATGTTTGGAAAGAGCTTTCTCTTTACAGGGAAAATTGTTCCATGTCAGAGATGTTGTATGGAATGTTGCTAACCATGCGGTCTTATTTTCTCTATGATTCTACATTCAGCGCTGCCCATACAGGTACCCCATTCACTTAACTGTTCTGAACAATCACACCATCTTTCTAAGTTAAGAAAACAAAATCTCAGCTCTTGCTTTAATAACAAACCACAAATTAAATGTAAAATGTATAATACTTTCAAAACCAGACCTCCCCCAGGGCTTCATGGGCCCCGGAGTCAGACAGATTTGGTCCACGCTGTTCCCCTTTCTGGGTGTGACTTTGGACAGGTCAGTATGTCCATCTGTAAGTGAGAATGTAGTGTGAGGACTGTGTGTAAGCACTCTGCATGCTGCCTGCTCCATGTGAGGACTGCACTTAGTGGGGGGACGTACCTACTGTTCTGTTGCTCTGATTATTAAGATGATGCTGATGTGTGGGCGCTGACGGGGATTTGGTGTCAGCCTCCAGCTGGTGTGGGCTGAAAGCCTTGTCCCAAGCCGTTAAGCGTTCGTGAACCTTGTGCAGGTGGCCCACTCCTGGAAAACATTTCCCCGTCTTTCAAGAGACTGAACTCTCCCTTAGCCAGGCAGGAAATGTGCTTGAGTGGAAAACAGGTCTGGAGGGGGAGGAAGAAGGGATAGGAGTGTTTAGAAAAGTGACCTTTGATCTTAACAGGTGTGCCGTATTCAGGTTTGTGCCACTGACGGTTGAGGCCCCACAAAAGGAAATAAAAATACAGTGACTGTGAGCTCACATTCCATGACTGTTTGTCCAGATGTGATCACTTGGCAGTGGAAAGTGTGGCCCCTGGACTCCTGCCCGTGGTGGTGAGAGGGCACCACGAGGCCTTGGGCACATCTTCATCCTGGGCTCCCAGCCTCCACTCTCTGCCCCGCCTGCCTGCCCAGCCACCCCCGCCGGTTTCCCCTCCTGGGCATTCCCTCCCTCGTTGCCTCTGTCCGAGCTCACTCTGTTTCCTTCTAGCCAGCTTTCTCCCTGGTAATCACCATGACAGTGCCCATGGTCGGCATCCTGTCACCTCCATGTGTGAACCCTGAGTGCCTATCTTTATCTATCTTGGTCTTGGAAGCATCTCCCACCCCATATTCCCACCAGCACCTTGTACTCAGAATTGCTCACAATTGGACTCTGTTCCATCCCACAGCACACCTACTTCTGGGTGAGGTCAGTGGCTCCCACATTCCAGCCACCAGGGCTGGAGACCTGGGCACCCCGTGCCTGACTCATCTAATCATTCATGGAGTCCATTCACATCGATTGTACAGTCAAACTCCCACGCCTGGTCTTTCTTTTCTGTTTCTGTGTCTGAGTCTCCTGATCTCTTTTGCTGTGCCCTGCCTAAGCTCTGGTTTGGGCACTGCCCTTTTAGCCTCTCCCTAAATTCCACTCTTTAGTATAAGTAGTCCCCTTGGGGTGGGTGGGGTATGGGTTAGGCTAAGATTTTTTTTTCATCCTTCAGGAGCTAAAGTCAGATGCCCCCTCTTCCAGGAGGCCCTCCCTGACTGCTTAATCAAAACAAGTGTTCTTCTCAGCCCTGAATTGTACTTAAAACATAAGTGAGGGAATTGTACTTTCATCTTTAATGCCTTGTTTTCAAGTGGATTTGCTCAAACCTTAAAAACCCTCCATCTCTTCTTTCTCTTTCTCATTCTTTCCTGCCCATCCAAACCCAAGACACACTCCTTTGTTGGTCTTTTTGGGGGAGAGACAAGTTTAAGGGAGGGAAAAATCAAGGGAGGTGAGTGAGATGTGCCTTGTTTACCCCCACACCCACATTGCCAGCACCTGAGCAGGGTGTGGGCATGGTGAATGGTGGGAGGGCTTTGGGGAGTTCCCGTGTGTGCTTGTGAAACTTATATGCAATTGAATTAAAGGGAGCTTTTTTGGAACATGAGAAAGTATATGGTAAAATATGGCCACGTAAAGTTGTTAAGATAATGTAAGGGCCAGAAAATCAAATGTGTATCCAAGTTATAAGCATTTCAATCTTCTCATTCATTTCCTAAATTACTGAGAAATGGAAGAGGCAAGCGTCTCCAACAGAAAGATGCCCTGGGACGCTGGTTCCATGCATGTGATATGGGCATTTCATGGACACATTTAGAACTGTGGGCAGCCTGCCTCCTGGTCACTAAACTGGAATGGTCATGTCACATTACAAGGGAGGAGTCGCCTGCTGTGGGTGGAGTCAAAAATGGGCGTGCATCTTCCTCTCCTTCCTTCTGGCAGGAGGACTCTTACGTTCATGAATCCATAAATCAGGTTGGAGATCAGGGACAGTGACAGCCCAGTTATTGTTGGGACTGTCCTTGTACAAGGAGGGGCAGTGGGTCACCAGGGATGTTAAATGGTTTCTCAAATTTGGAATCTGTCGTCACCTTAAAAAAATTTTCTTTTGCTGTTTGGGAAAATGGTAATCCAAGAACCTAAATGAAAATTTATTTGATAACAACACATTGAAGATGAAAGTAAAATTCACTCAATTCTGCAATGCCTTTTTTTTTTTTTTTAACTTTATCTGTTTGTTTGTTTTATTGTTTTTTTGTTTTTTGCGGTACGCGGGCCTCTCACTGTTGTGGCCTCTCCCATTGCGGATCACAGGCTCCAGACGCGCAGGCTCAGCGGCCATGCGCTCATGGGCCCAGCCACTCCGCGGCATGTGGGATCTTCCCGGACTGGGGCACGAACCCGTGTCCCCTGCATTGGCAGGCGGACTCTCAACCACTGCGCCACCAGGGAAGCCCTGTTTGTTTGGTTTTATACCTTGGCCACATCGTGTTACTGAGTCTAAGCTCATAATGCTCGCTGCACGACAGGACAGGCCAGTAAATTGAGAGATGAGTTGCTGGGGCAAGGAGTAGTGACGTTATTTGGAAAGCCAGCAGATCAAGAAGGTGGTGGACTCCTGCCCCAAAGAACCATCTTGCCTGAGTTAAAATTCAGACTTTGAAGTAAAGTCAAACATTTCCTGGTTCTGGTCAGCCTCCAGAGAGGATGTGTTCATTTCTCCTCCCTGTAGTCATTCACAGGTGGGCCTGGTCAGGATGTTTCCTGTGAGCTAAACAAAGGTATTTTAGCTTAAGGCTCATTACCTGTGAGGCAGGGTTCCCAGAGATGGACCATTATGTATAATTTACGCTTAAAGGCAATGTCCCTTTAGTGATTAACTTAAAGCAAAAGCAATAGAATACAGAAGTTAAAGAAACAGATTCAATATGGAATCAGATTTGTTTTTCCCCCCAATACAATTGGAGAGATTTGTAAATACATTGTTGAAAACCCTTAGCCATTGCAGAGACAGTTTCAACACTGGAGAGGGATCGTGAGTGAGGCTGAACTGGTGGGAATTCTGATGCATTTCAAATAATAAATCATTAACAGAACATTTCTGAGCAGGAGTCCTTGAACCCTGCATTCATGAAGAGCTACATGAAAGTAACATAGTGATCTTCAGGAAGAACCTGCTTTCAACTGCTTAAAATAATTCCTGTAAATTCCATAAGCCAGTTTACCTCCTCTTATTGGAATTGTTTACTTAGTAACTTTAAAAACATAACTAGTGGGCTTCCCTGGTGACACAGTGGTTGAGAGTCCGCCTACCGATGCAGGGGACATGGGTTCGTGCCCAGGTCCAGGAAGATCCCACATGCCGCGGAGCAGCTGGGCCCATGATCCATGGCCGCTGAGCCTGCGCGTCCGGAGCCTGTGCTCCGCAACGGGAGAGGCCACAACAGTGAGAGGCCCGCATACTGCAAAAAAAAAAACAAAAAACATAACTAGTACAAATAAATAGTTTGTCAGCCTAAACAACTGACCAAAAATGATGAATTAAGGGATCTTAAAATTCTGTTTACTGCTTGTCTTTAAATAAAATTTGTCACTACTCACTCTAATATTTCCTTATTCCTTCACCCCCCACATTGTGCTGTTTTGCACAAAAAAGGCTCAGACAAGAACTTCAAAGCTCAGCAGGACTGATTATAAATGATGTTAATTGATTTTCCCAGAAGAGGAAAGCTAATCATTAGAAGCCTCTTTTGGCCTAAGAACAGATCTTGGAAATTATATATTTAACACTCTGGCTTTACAGTTGAGCAAACAACGGGCCAAGAGGTGAGGGGTTTGGCACAGAAAAACCGGTGTCAGTGCTTCCCTAGAAAAGACATGTTTTTGCCTGTGGCCTCCTAAGGGTTCTTCTGAACAGAAGGCGTTTTTATCAGGACCCCTTTCAGCTTGGACCCCTCCCCCACCCCCATCTCAGAAGAATCACACTTTTTTCCACCAATGACCCTTGAACTCTTGGACCAACACTCTGGGGCAGACCTCTCAGGACACCTGAGCAGGGTACTCAGTGATGGCTGATTGCAAGGGCGGTTGTCATTCTCGTGGAGGGTCCATGCTCCATGCTTGTAATACGTATGATGTGGCCCATATTTCAAGACTACACGTTTTCAGGTTTCCCCACATTTTAATATGTTATGCATACCTTCTGTCGGGCTCCCACTTTGTGAGGAGAGGGAAGTATGTTTGGATTTTAACCAGTCTTGCTCTTTGTTCTTTTCCTATGAGGTAGTCTTTTCTCAGTATGCATATTCTAAAGCTGAGTGGGAGTTTTCCAGTTGCTGTGCCCTGAGAGGACTGAGCTGCCTCTGACTCCTGCTTCTGTGCAGAAGAAGGGAATTGTGCATATTAGTTTTCTACTGCTGTGTGATGAGTTAATATAAACTCAGCAGCTGGAGACAACTCAGATGTGTGCTGTCACAGCTTCTGGGAGCAGGCGTGCAGGTGCAGGTTGGCTGGGTGCTCTGCCTTGGGTGTCACCCGCTGCAGTCCAGGTGTTGGCCTGGCTGTGGTCTCGTCCTCTTCCAGGCTCGTTCAGGTTCTTGGTGGAATTCAGCTACGGTGCTGGTAGGCCTGGGGCCCCATGCTCTTGCTGGCTGATGGCCAGGGCCACTCTCAGCTCCTGGCCCTGGTCATGAGGCCCTTCCATTGCTCTCTACACTTTAGTGTCTGACTTACTGTCTCTGGTTTAGGCCCAGTTTACAGGGCTCCTGTGGCTCCATCAGGCCCACCTGATGATTAGCTCGTAGCCCACTGACTGGTCACCTTCATTACACCTGCAGGAGTGACTTCTCCCACATTCACAGCCCCCACTTTACTTGGGGGCCGGGGGTGGGGCTCTGGCAGGGGCTTGCACACCAGGGCTGGGGATCTAGGGGATGTCTCAGAATCCTGCCACCACATGGGGCAGCACCTGTGCTTAGAAGGAATATCTTGGGGGCAAACTACACAGTGCCACTTCCTAAAATTGCTGGAAACAGATGCATAGTGTTGAGGACTGGGTGATTTTAAACCTTGCATCTCAGGTGGATCCCCTGCTACCTGGAGGAGTGCAGGCACCTGCCTGGTGCAAGTTAGAATTCTGGAGTTTGCAGGGAGGCCACAGGTGGCATACACTCCTGAGACTTTTCCTATGGAGAGGAGGGGTCATGTGTCCTGTCCACCCTAGCCTGCATCCACTGTGACCTGAGGAAATAGAAACTGGTCCTACATTGTTTACCTGCTGCTTCTAAAATCAGTGTTCTTAGGAGGCCAGTGTTGCCGTATTGGTGTCAGTGGGACACATGTTTTCTCTGCGGTGCTTTTCCTGTGCACAGACACGGGGGCATGTGGGACATAAGCCTGTGGAAGTGTCTCCTGGTGTGATGCCCTCTGTCACCTGGTCCTCTGCTGCTCTCCCCCTTCCCATCCCTGCAGGATGGGAGCCGCCCCTTCAAGCTGGAGTCATGGGAATTGAAGTTATTGGGTGCTAGTCTGCTCGGGCTGCTGTGACAGCACCACAGACTGGGTGGCTTAAACAACAGAAGTTTATTGTCTCACAGTCTGGAGACAGGATGTCCAAGATCAAGGCATTGACAGGACTGGTGTCTCTGGGGGCCACTCTCCTTGGCTTGCTGATGGCCGTCTTCTCCCTGTGTCCTCACATGGTCTTCCTCTGTGCACACATATCCCTGGTGTCTCTCCCTCTCCTTATAAGGATCAAGGCCCCACCCTATGACCTCATTTTGACTCAGTCACCTCTTTAAAGACCTTATGTCCAAATACAGTTGCTGAGAAAAGGAGGGCAACTTATATCTAATATGTATGTTATATGTAGTGTATCTATTATATATGTATAGACATACACATGTAATATGTAATATACTATATATAAGTTATACAGTATATGTTACTATATAATGTATATGGTATGCAAATAATAAAAATAAGAGTAACGCAGGCCAGGCAGGGGCGTTGCAGGGTCGGTGTAGGGTCCACACTCAGTGCTGGAGCTCTCGCTGGAACAGTCAACCGGACTGTGGGGCTTCAATGAGGAATTTTTGTCTGTCTGTCGAGGTGATGAAGGGGTTCTGTGATGCTGTTCTTCCACAAGTGATTTCTGAGTCTGGGTTTTAAGGGTCCTGCTGCTTTAGGAGTTCCTGTGAGCTGCAGGGCCTTTCTCTTTCAGGCATCCTGGAGCTGCTCTGCTGCCGCTCCCTTTGCTTTCCATGGCTGGGACAGGTCTTCCCACCAGGACGGTCGGTCACCGAGGTCTCCTCATCCATTGCTCTGTGTTTCCAGGGGCCTGTGTGGGGGTCTCCTTCGGTCTCAAATGCCTCCATCAAAGTTACTGTTTTCAATACATGCTCTGCTGGAGTGGGCAAGCTAATGTTCTAAGATTTCAAGGCAGATGGAAACTGACTTTATTTTTGATGAGTTCTGTAAATGGAATGTAGTCAAGATAAACAACCCAGACAGTGTCACGCCCTGCCTCCTCCAGCCCGGTCATCTCCGCCTCCTGCCTGTCCCCAGGGCCAGTGTAGGACCACTGGTCTCCTGGCAGCTGCTGTCACACTGGGGCCTGTCCAGCTCACTGTCAGCGTGCACCGCCCACCTCAGTGAGCACACAGCAAATTAGCTTTTGGAAACTTTCTTCTGGAAAGGACAGGGCCTTTCAAATTCCTCTGTACTTTCTGTGAGAAGCCAACAAAGTGTCCTGATAAGGAAGAAAGACTAAAGAGCTAATGTTGCAATGATAGAAAGTCAAGGTTTGATCTTCAGAAGAGGAAATAGGAACATAGTTAAGTGATGTTTCATTTGTCACTCATCAAGGCTGTCTGTCCACTGGGAAGAAGTCAGACTGTGACAGTGAGCGGGCAGCGCCCTTGGGCCGGAGCCGGGGGACTTGTCACAGCTGGAAAAGGATGCCTCACCTGAACAGCACCCTGGCCTTGCAGGGAGGGTTGGGTCCAGAAGAATACCTTTGTGCTCACATTGGGGGCTTGATTCTATAGCCCCCAGGGGGTGCTATCTAGTGCTTTGATCTTGCCTTGAATTTATTTTTGAGGACAAAGTTGTATCTAATTTATCTTTGTTGGCACTATAGCGACCAAACTATGGTGTTTCTTGAAACAGAGGAATGCAAGTAAATAGAGGCTTATAGTGGAAGGGTCTACTTCTCTTTTCAGCACCTGGGGCAGCTGATGCTAGGAGCCCCTGGAAGTCTGCCGTGGGTTCCCTCAGATCCACAGTGTGGAATAAAATAGAGGTCTGACACTCAGGACTCATCACCCAGCGCTCAGGAGTCAGGTGAGACTCAGACTCACTGCTGAATTGTTCTCCGGGAGCTCAGGCGAGGAAGTGCGGGGGGCCAGTGAGAAGGTGATGGTGAAAGTGAAGTGTGTTTTAGGGCTTTTTATTTTCCTAACAACATAACCCAGAGGATTTTTTCATGCAGTTTTCTCATGTAGAATGTCATGTTGAGATAAAGTCTTGTTCCTCTGCTTATTTATAAAACCGGACAAAACTGCCTCCAAGGAGCTCTTAAAAATGCCATTTGTAGGATTAATGAGCCCATTTTTCCAGAGTAAAAAAAAAAATCTAAAGCAGAAATCTACCCATGTTTTCATTCTACTACCTATTAATTAATAGTAACTATCAGGGGTTGAAAGCTGACTGTGGCAGGCACTGTTTTGAGTGATTATCTACTTCATCTTGAGCGTCG
>NW_006786248.1:1114993-1117874 GCF_000442215.2 Lipotes vexillifer
CTGCAGAAGGCAGAGGTTCTACTAGCTGTCCCTATGAATTTGTCTATTGTAGGGACCTCATAAGAGTGAAATCGTACAGTGTTGGTCCTGTTGTGACTGGCTTATTTCACTTAGCATAATGTCCTCTGAGTTCATCCATGTTGTAACATGTGTCAGAATTTCCTTCCTTTTCATGGCTGAATCATATTCCACTGTATGGATATATGACATTTTGCTTATCCTTCTATTGTTGGGCATTTGGGTTGTTTCCACTTTTGGGCTATTAGGAGTAATGCTGTTATGAACATGGGTAGGCAAATATAATTAGAGTCCCTGCTTTTAATTCTTTGGGGTATATACCTAGGAGTGGAAAGCGTAGCCATTTTAAAGTGGACAGTTCAGTGGTATTTAGTGTAACCATCACCACTACCTAGTTCCAGAACATTTTAATCACCCCAAATGGAAACCTGTGCCCAGGAAACAATTTCTCCCCATCCCATCTCCCCTCCCCTCAGGCTCTGGCAGCCACGAATTCACCTTCTATTGCCATGGATTTGCCTGTTCCAGATATTTCATATTACTGGAGTTTCACTATATGTGGCCTTCAGGAATCTTCTTTTAAATGCTTGTTATTATGGAAAATTTCAGCATACCAGAAAGTGGCATGACGTGTTCAATGAGCTGCATGTGCCCATCACCCAGATTTGGCCTCCATCGATCTCCTCCAGACTTGTTAATGGCTGTCTCTTTACCAGGGAAGAAAAGCAGTACGTGAACCGATTCTGGAAAGAAATCCACGTGGGAGACTTTGTGCGTCTTCGCTGCAACGAGATCATCCCTGCAGACATCCTGCTGCTCTATTCGAGTGACCCAGACGGGCTGTGCCACATCGAGACGGCCAACCTGGATGGAGAGACCAACCTGAAACGGCGCCAGGTGGTCCGAGGCTTCTCTGAGCTCGTAAGTGATCTGGTGTGTCCAGGGTCCTAGGTACCAGGTCCTGTGGTGCTTCCCATGCCGGCCCTCCAGGCCTTTGAGCACCTGCATTCCCTCTATCAGGCCAGGCTGATGGATGGATGGGGGACTGAGGGTCTGAGAGGACCCCAGTCCCCCTGAGCACATAACCGGCCTGTGGCTATGGGAAACAGGACCCAGTTTTATGACTCTGATTTCCACGGTACACTTTGTAGATTTGGAGTCCCTTTAAAGTCACTAGGAACACTTGGGACTGGCTGACTGTCAGCATTTACCCAGCTGTTGCTCTCATTCTAACACAGCAGCAGTAATGACCTGACCCCAGAGGTGGCTCAGGAATTTCTCTCCTTAGGGGTGTTTCTGAGTTCAGTGTCAGGTCTTCTGTGACTGAATTCTGCCTTGGAGGAGCATCGACCACAGCTCAGAAATGCTGGCCCTGTGGGGAGCGAGAAGTAGGAAGGGGAGCAGGGTCCCACCACCTATACCCACCGATAGCCTTGTGGCTGGAAAGTTCAGACCCTGTCAGGGGTTTCCAACCTCTGTCCCCCTCGGTCTGTGCAGAAGATGCAGGGGTGCCAATGCCAGGGGTCAGAAAGGAGCATGAGCCCTCGGGGATCAGGAGGTGTCTGGCAGGGCAGTGGGCTAGCCCACACCTTGTTCTCCTGACACTGAGCTGCCTGTCTCTGTCACTCAGGGGCCTTGCCATCAAGGAAGAAAGGTTTAAGAAGTGCCCGAGGCAGTGAGCTCTTGAGTTTCAGGAAGGCAGCCACTGGGGGGGTCTCTTCCTCTGTCACATAATGGGTGTCGGTGTCACACACACTGGGGATTTTCTTCCTCTGTCGTTGGCGCCCTCTCAGTGAGCTCTTACAGGAGAACCAGGCCTTAGAATCAGGACTGGGTTGGGTCTGGAGCAGTTGGCTTGTTTTATAGCCTGGGGGTGTCCCTGGGGCACTGTTGGCATTTGACGTAGGGCATTAGTTGTGCAGGATTGTCGGGGGAGGGGGGCATCCCCGCATCCCGCTATGAGTGTCCATGCCGTTTACCCTAGGTCACTGTGACAGCCAAAGGCACCTCCTACACGCTTGCAAAGGGCCAGATGGCGTCCCACACCCTGGGGCTACTGCCGGCCTTGGTGGCAGGACTTTCTGAGCCTGACACTCACCCACCTCCTGCAGACGTCCCGGACTTCCTCACCAGTGTCTGGATTGTTCTGCCCTCGCTTCTGTCCACCACAATTTCCTCATTTTCATCTCCTTTTGTGCCAAGAGTGTTTTTGTGAGCTGCCTCAAACCTTTCTTGGAACGAGGCAAAGCATACATAAACATTAAAAATAGTATTTTTTTTAAATGGGATGCTCTTCTCCCGGATCAGGAGAGTTGGTGGCAGTGCTTGTTGGGGACCCTTGAGGCCCAGCACTGGCACATTCAGTGCGTTCCAGCTTCTGCACTGATTGTGCTCCAGGGTTTGGTAATAAATGTGGGCCAACCTTCCCCTGCCGTTTCCCCCCGGCCACATGTGCATGTGTCCTGAGGTCGCCTCACTCCAAGGCTTCTCCCCCAGGCCTGCCCCAGTCCCCCAGAACCCACTGTTCCCAAGCCCTCTCCAGGGCACAGGCGTGGGGACGAGCCCTGAGGTCAGCAGGGATGGGCTTGGATTGGAGGGAGGTGGTGACTGCATAGGCTCCAGCTCCATCCAGGTGGAGCAGCTGGTGTGCGCAGAGGGTGCCTGTAACATAAATGGATGCATCCGTGTATCTAATGGGCGAAACTTCAGACACTGTGGAAAATCTGGCGAAACTGCAGAACCTGAGAGCAGAGTGGATCTGTTTGGGTGGCGGATGGTGCAAAGCCACAGGGGTGCATCTCCTTGGTCAGCTTTCAGGAACAACTTCCTTGTTTCCTGTCTTCTAATTTGTTCAGCTGCTGAA
>NW_006786248.1:1118267-1118568 GCF_000442215.2 Lipotes vexillifer
CTCCTCCACCTTTTCCCGCTGGTGCTTTGTATAAATGCGCTGTTCGTAAGGTGGATGTTGAAATTCCAGGATCGCTACAGACAGACACATCCTATATCCTGCTGCGTAGTGCCCGTGCATGCCTGAGGAGGTCAATGGAGCTGAGCCGTAACTTAGTCAAAATGGCCAAAATTAAGAACCAAAACCATTTTGATTAAAAAAAAGCTTCTTTATCAGCACCCAAATTCTTCAATATGTATGCACACTCTGGTCCCTATTATTGGTATATTTTTTCACTTTCTGTTTTTTTCTCCCTCTTTCC
>NW_006786248.1:1118592-1130337 GCF_000442215.2 Lipotes vexillifer
CCCTCTTTCCCTAACGTCCATAGGCATTTTTCTGGTACCTGAATTCTTGTTCATACATTATTATTCTGAAATATATGAACTGCCCCATGGAAAATAAAGATAGGAAGTCTCTGGCTTTTAAAAGCCTGACAATTGGAAAACCAAGGTTTGGCTGTAACATTACAATGCCAGGAACATTTCAGTTCTATGTATTGAAGTGGGGTTTTCACAGGTGGAGTCAGCTGGTGTCTCAGGCAGGTGAAGAGCAGATTCCTGTCCAATGCACAGTGCCACGTTGACGAGGGCTCAGTTGGAAGTGCAGGCCCCTAGGAAAACTTAAATTAGAGGTGATTTGCAAAACTAAGGTGAAGAATATGAGAGGACCTTGACATTCATGCAGGGGCTGGGTGAAATCTGTCAGGGTCCAGTGAGGAGGCAGAAACCACAGCTGATTCGGCCAGGGCAAGTTTGATGTAAAGAACTCCTCATGGGGGATTGCACAGTAAAAGTGAAGGGACTCCCCAGAATGTAGAAGAGCTGATAGAGGGAACAGCCAGTGGTCCTGGTGGTAAGATAGTGCCCAGGGAAGAGGCCCCCAAGCCTGAGTCTTGTTATGGCCGAGGGCATGGCTGTCCCTCATGGGATGGCAGAAAAGTTACTGAGGGGTGGGCTGTACCAGTGGGTCAGCCCTCACAGGTGCAGGGGAGCCATACACTGGGAGGTGCTGGGCCTGGGAGCTTGCGAGATGCTGGGACAAGTGCTGCTGGAGCCGGGTGCTGGGGATGCCACCCTCTGTGTGGGGCTCCCACCACTGCCGTGGACGAAGGCCAGGTGGCGGCTCTCTGGACAGCAGCCCCGTGGATCCCAGGCCTGTATATGCGAGGTGTTCAGGAGGGCATGCAGAGAGCAGCAGCCTGGGCTGGGGTCCGAGGCTGATCCTCAGGGATCTGGTTTCCCTGAGCTGAGAGCTGGGGAGAACTTGTGCAGCCTGGGTCCTGGAGAACAAATCCACTGACCCTCCATCTGAAGGCCAGCTCCTCCCTCTAGCACCCTTGGCTGACAAGGCAAGAATGTGGCTCCTCTTCCCACCCTTTCCAGTTTCCAAAGTCATTTATGAAGTGCGTGTTGTTTGCTTGGGGAAGGATGCTAAGAAAGAGGGAAATGGTCCACATGCTGTAGGGTCTGGTCATTTAAGGCAGTGGGACCAACACCTAGAGGACCCAGGCCTGCTCACCAGCAGACACTTGATATTGAGCAACAAGAAGAATCCCAATAGGGGATTGGGCTTGGAAAGTGGCCTTCCGAGAGGCCTAGGGAGGCTCCCAGAAAGAGGGCTTAAATCGTATTCTGAAGGCTAGGATGGGAGGGTTTGGGTGCCAGGTAGGTGTTTTAGGCAATGATACAGGTCAGATGATGTCTCAGAGGTGGAAACAGGGTTGTATGTAAAGAAGAGAGTTAGACAAATTGTACAGAATTGACGGGCTGGAAACGCAGCGAGGTGGGGATGCATGGCTTGCCCAGACCCCTGAGTCCAAGGGGACAAGGCCCGCAGACACCTTCAGCCACCCAGCCATCTTGCCTCTGGAGAAGGAAACATAGATATTGGCACTTCAAAATAAACATTTGATTTAAAAGTTGGGGTCATGGGAGTTCCTTGGTGGTCCAGTGGTTACACTGCCAGGAGCCTGGGTCCAGTCCCTGGTTGGGGAACTGAGATCCCACAAGCCACACAGTGTGGCCAAAAAAAAAAAAGTTGGGGTGAAATTGGCATTATCCAAGAAATAAGAGGGACCGCAAGGCTGAACACGAGCTGTCACAATAACAACTCACATTTGTTCCGGCGTCCTGGGGGCCAGGCGTTATTATGCCTCTCCCGTTCATAGTGGTTCAAACATTTTAAAATCATATTTTAAAATATAAATTGTGAGGTAATGATGATCATACCCTATTATAGATGACAAACAGGGAAGTCAGGAGATTCTGCCAAGGCCCCCCTCCCCCACCCGTCGAATCAGCGGAGAGCTCGAAGCTTCCGGGTCTGGCAGCTCCTGGGTTGGCAGGATGGGGGTTCTCCAGCGCCCCATCTTTCCTGTTCATTGGGCATCTGTGTTGCTTCATCCCACACGTTCATTCAGACCTTCAGCCCTACCTGTGCAGCTGCATGTGTTCAGCCTCTATACAGGGAGAAGTTTCTAGCTCATCTGTAACATTCACACAGTCATTTCTGCAGAATGAGGAGGTCCTTAGGCTGATAATTTTACATAAAGATCTTTTTTTTTTTTTTTTTTTACAGAGTCTCACTTTTGTGATTTTTCATTCTTTTAACAAATATTTATTGAGCACCTACTATGCTTTAAATGCCATTCTAGGCACCCATCAAAACAGGTAAACGTCTTTCCCCTCATGGTGTTGTGTGACGTGTGAATAGGTAAATCGGGCAGAGGTGGACTAGGGATACTGCTGAGGATAAAGCAGAAGCAGGGGCCCTAAGCGTCAGGTGGTGTTGGAGTTTCAGAGGGGGTGGGGCCCTGAGGCCATGTAAGCCTCGTAGGTGTCAGGGAGGGGCCGTCTAGGAGGGGACTTACGTGTGGGTTAATTTCCTGGGAAAAAATGTTCCTCCAGTTTGTCTCTTGGATGGACTTGTGGGATTGTTGCCCACACCCCGGCTACACCCACAGGGCCATCTGCTTCCCACAGTTTGGAGCAGTGATTGTGGGAGCTGCAGGAAGAGCTGAACCCACAAGCCTGCCGAAGCTCGCTCTTCCCAGGCGTGTGTGGGTGTGTGCACACGTGTGTGCATGTGTGCCTGGCGCGTGCTCCTGATGACATTAGTGTGGAAATTTCCTAGGCTGGAAAAAGTCTGAGAAGAACTACTTTAAAAAGATGTACCTAAGGTGGCGCAGTGGTTGAGAGTTCGCCTGCCGATGCAGGGGACGCGGGTTCGTACCCCGGTCCGGGAGGATCCCACATGCCGCGGAGTGGCTGAGCTCGTGACCCATGGCCGCTGAGCCTGCGTGTCCGGAGACTATGCTCCACAATCGGAGAGGCCACAACAGTGAGAGGCCTGCGTACTGCAGAAACAAAAAAAAGATGTACCTAATGTCTAGATTGGCACGGATCCTAAGACAGTGACCTGGCTTTTCTTCCACTTTGCACGTAGATTTTACTAAGTTACCACCAGCATTGGGTGCCAGACTCTCTCAGGCAGTGACAAAGCTCAGAGTTTCCTTTATGAGGGAGAGTCAGTCCTCCCCCAAGTTACTTGACAAAATTCAGGGAGTTTAGAAGAATGACTAAAATTCCAAATATGTAGGAGACACAATTAATATTTTTTTGTTTCTACCTACACATGCTCCCAAAATTATCTCTACCACAGGAAAACTAGGGGTGAAAAGTTGGTTTGTAAGATAGTTCTTACACCAAAGTTTCGTTTTCCTTAAGCTGTTGGAGTATTCAAATTAGCTATATTCTCTGCTGTGGGATTGAAGAAGGAAACCATCTGTCATTTAAGTGGAAAACAAAGACAGCTGGCTGGGTGTGTTAATTGGATTGGTCAATATCAAGCCTTGGCAAAAAGATTCATGGTTTTCTTTTACATAATGAAATATAGTCACTAAGCTCATAATTTATACTGTGAGACATTTTTATTCTCATATTTAACAATCATATACTTTTGTTGAAGGATATTAAATAGGTAACAGGAAAGAATATGAGAAAGAAAATTATTTTGAGAATATAATAACTATATTTGGACTAAAAATTTAATTCTAGCCAGTGTGGATATTCAAAGCAATTCAGTTAGGCAGCTAATATAATTATCTGAGACATACCATGTTTTATAATATCAACTGCGTTTACTTCATGAGGAATGTCAGTTTGGTTGTATAATAAGATGTTTTGGTTTCCAATCCAGGTGACTTTGCCTTGGATTCTTTGCCTTGAACCTGTGGTCTAGGAAAGCAGTGCTTACAGAGAGTAAAGTACTGTAATCTTAATGAAAACAACTAAATGCCAGGAAGTTGATAATATTAGGCTCCCCTGAAGTATTAATCCTAAAAGATCTTATTACAATATATAGAAACTTCAACATTTTTTTGTGTGCATTTAACTTCATGTTTTTTTATTTGGTTGGAAGTGGTTATTTTCTATTCTAGGAAAAAGACAACTAAAGCAATAAGGTTTTTGTTCTATTCATGGTGGTATACAATGTGAAGTTTTATTTGTATTTTCATTGGCAAAAAAGGAATTTAATCAAATTCCAACTTTTCTAAATGTAGTTAAATTGCATCAGCAATCTCAGAGTTTGAGGCTCTGTGTGTGTGTGTGTGTGTGTGTGTGTTTCTGGAGCAGGCATTTCTTACCAGTAGAAGGAGCTGGCAATGTGAGATCTGTCCAGTTGGCAGTAGGGTCCTCCTCACAAGTGGGTATGGGTGTGTATGTAGACGTGTGGTTGAGTGCATGTGTGTTTGCCCATGTGTGAGTGTATTTGTGTGGGGGTATGTGCATAGGTGTGTGTATGTGTGTGAGAGTGTGTGTGTGCAAGTGTATGTCCCAAAGAATAAAGCAAAATGAGCTAAGCCTGCCCAAGTTACCACTTTTGACTATCTTTGAGGAGAGGATAAAGATTCTTTCCTGGGCTAAGACATACTGTTCTAGCAGTATATTGATGTGCAGGAGCTCATTCCTGGGGGACCTGGAATTTTCAGTCTGGTTGTTGAGCATCTCCCGTTCACTGCTTACATTAAGCAATGGTGCCCAGGCAGTCTCGTCTCTGCGCAGTGGACTCTGGGGCAGTTTGTTCCTTGATGGGGTGTCGTGCCTGGGGCTGTGTCCCTTCCCCTTGTTTTCTGAGCAGAGCCCCCGACGAGAGGAAGGTCCTTGTTCCCACAATATGAGACCCGTCACCACAGCATTTGAATTTTTTGAGTTATCCTCCTTTTGTTTCTGAATGTTGAGTCTAGTTCCCCATTTTACCAAGAATTACTGGGGAAGTTATATAAAGCTTTCAGCCTGCATGTACTCCTCCAGTGGAAGCCAGTGCTAGGTTCTTGTACTGGTGCGAGTGCTTCTGAGAGTCTGGCCTCCCTCCCCACACAACAGAACAAAGCAGGGATCCTTATCCACATCTGCACGGTCATCATGATGTCCTGTGAACCAGTCCTTGTGTTACCTACCAGGGTTCTTGGCCTTCCCCAGTCAATAGAAATTGATCAGCGGTCAGACAAGAAATTCAGGCAAGGCTTTACTGGGGCTCCTGCTGCAGCAGGGAGGAGTGAGAACAAGTAACAGTTTCCCTTGCACACTCCCTGGCAGGAGTGGCGAGCCGGTTCCTTGTATGGGGTGAGGGTGGCAGTGCGTCCAGGGGTCGGGCTGGAGGGGTGGCTTAGGAGGTTTGCCCACCCATTAGGTGGTGCTGTGTGCAGGGTGCATGCCCAGTACCCTGCTTTTGCTCCCGAGCCCCTGCTTTTGCTCCCGGCTCTTCAGCAGTGACAGTTAGGTGTGTTTTTTGGTCTTTTTGAATCTTGTCCATAATGTGCCCCAACTGTGCATGCACGCAGTTATTTTTAGTCCCTTACAGCTTCTTTGTATTTCATAGCTCCAGGAGACATTTGTCTAGGTGCAGGCACTGCAGCAAAAGGTCCCAGGTCCCAAGTCCCAGTCTGTTTCACCTGTAAGGGGAAGGGAGCTGTGCTACAGAGCACACTGTTACCTGCTTGGGTGTGGATGAAACTGTGCTCCTGACATCTGAATTGGGTTTAAACCATATTGAGATACACTTGGGGCTTTTCCAGCAGTGCTGACGAATAATCCATACTGGGGAAGGCACCGGGATTCGACCTAGCAGCCCCGATTGGCATTGTCACCCAGCCGAGGTCAGGCAGAAGTTTGTTGGTTTCCAGTGGAGCCTCTTGTAGTAACAGATGTGTCAGGGCACCTTCCCCTCCAGTGACCAGAGCCAGTGTGTCATAGTCAGTGATCAGAAATCTTCCCCTCCGATCTAGAGAGCAGACACTGAGGTACATCTGCATGGGTTTTTGTAAGTTTAGAATTAGGCTAAAGCTTCAGAATTGTTCTTTGTTGCACACACACACTTAACCCTAACCCTAACCCTAACAGAAATATCCACGTGTGAGTCTTGTGTCTTTGAGAAAAAAGGAAAAAAATATTCTCACATACTTGTGACGAGTGACTTTTCAGCACATCTTCCTGCTGTTGGTTAGAAGTGAGCCCTTTCGTTTGGGTGGTAAAGAAGGCTGGCTTCAAAGGACTGCAGATCTAGGTTTGTTTTGGAAGGAACATCAAATGGCTGGTTTGGTCATCCGGCCTTTATCAAGCATTTTGGGGCCTTGACCATCAGGCAGGAAATCTTGTGAGGACAGACCTTGTGAGGTTGACATGAGGACAGACTGAGAGGGGGCGTGTCTCTCTCAGCCCTGGAGACCCTCCTCCAGGGTTGTGAGTGTTGAAACCCTGCTTGGTTATTCTGAGTGTTGGTGTGTCAAGGCTAAGGGTGGGCAGGGAAGATGTGCCAGGAGGGTCAGGCTCTATAGCTCAGGTGGGATTGTTTGTCCCAAGCACCAGAGATCAGAGGCTCAAGAGCACTTGGATTCAACAAGGTGGGGCCATCTGCCTGTTCTAAGCCATCCTGCACATCGTGCCCCTTGGGGAGATGGGCATCTTTGTGACAGCTGCCTGCCAACCCCCTGTTGACCCTGTTGACAGGAGACCCTAGGGCTGGCACTGTGCAGAACCCGGAACTGGTGGGGGGGGTTCTGTGTTAGTGTTCAGAGAGCTTGTGACCCTTCCGGTGAGAATGAGACTGTCTGCGCCAACCACTCCCCCCTCCGCCCCTGCCTTGGGTAGTGGAACCAGCTGACACTCACCCAGCACTCACTGTGTGCCAGGCCTTTCTGAGCCTCCCAGGTCACTGCTTCCTCTGATTCTCTTGAGGGAGGTTCTGGGACACCCATGTCATCCAGGTCCCGTGTGACAGATGGGACTGAGCCCCTTGGCCTATCATGGGGCAGAGGGACCGTTGGGACTCAGGGCCACCTCCAGAGACCATTGCTGTTGAATATACAGGATGAGGAGGGCTGGGCCGGGCTCATCCACAGCCATGGGGGCGGGGGCAGAGCGTGGCCGTCCTTGGGGTGGACAGGGTGAGTCTGGGGTCCCGTGGTCGCACTGCCACACCTGGTCTGGCTGGCTTCCTGCCCAGCTTGGAGTATGTGCTTCTGATTCCACCCCTGTGGCTTGAGAGGCATAGGAAATGTTTGCTTTATTCTAAGCAGAAGAAGCCATTGTTCCACTGATTACACCTTTCACCAAAAAAGTCCACAGTTAAAGGCGTTGAGCTGCTGTGGTAGGAGCAGGTGGCCAGGACACCCCTTCCTTCTACTACCCACCCCACAGCTCAGGAGACCCCTCTGACCCTCCCCTCCCCTTGGTCATGGTCACTCCTCCCCAGTGGCTGTCACGGTTCGGTCATTTCCCGGCCACCCCAGCCCAGCACTTGGAGTTACTGCTCCCCCGACCCTCCCTGAGTGCAGAGAGCTGCCCAGTCCTGTAGCTTCTGCAGTGCCAGGCCTGGGACCCCGACTGGAAGGCAGCCCCTCATGAGGTGTCGCCTCAGCTGGGGACACCCAAGGCCCTTGTCCCAAATACATGACTGAAAAGTCCCTTCATGGAGAGCATCTCCCCTCCCCTCCACAGAGCTCTTCAGAACTGTGAAAGCTGCTGGCAACTAGCCTGGGGCAGTGGTCTCCACAGCTGACATTTGCTGGCACTTAACCACTTAACAGTGCTTTCTAGTATGGTTGACCTAAACCTCCCTGGGGGGGTGGTACATGGGACCCTCCGGGCTGGGCCCCCCAGCGCTCTGCCTACCTTGGTGTGGGGTGGGCAGGCACTGGGCTGTTTCGAGCTCCCCAGGGTTTCCCCAGGGCTGAGGACAACTGCCCTGAGATAAAAACAGTTGCCTTCCTGTTTTACAAGTAAGGTGGCCCAGGTCCAGAGAGATAAGCGGGCTCACCCCAGTCCTGCAGCTACAAAGCAGGCATCCTGGCTATACTGCCCATACCTGCAGCACCCTTCCAGCTCCTGTGTCACCCTGCAGGGGTGCATGAGTCCATCCTTCCTAGGACAGCACCTGACTTGGCTCCTCCTTGCACCTTCCCAGTGTGTCCACACAGCGTCTTCCCCCCGCAGTTGGCCCTGAGCACTGCTGCAGTGGCTGCTAGAGTCATGTCCAAATGGCAGCTCTCACCTTGGCACTGTGGCTCAGAAGCCTGCAGTGGAGGCAGGCACTTTAGAGCATTGTGGTAAAGTTAAGGGACAAGTCCCTAGGCCACAAAGGGCAGAAAAGAAATTGATTACTGTCCAAATATCTGACTGCAGTGCACTGTGTAGCAGAACAGCCCATTCTAAAGAAACTGCTGATGCCAAGAAGCCAGGGACAGAATTCATGATACGTGTTTGTCTATATATGTCTCTCTATATATATACACACATAGATGTAGTCGATAGGGATGTACATGCACACATGTATCTGTGGGTTCCACTTAAGAGTTGATTAGTGGTTTGAAGTGTTGGTAAAACCCTGGCTAGGTTGTTTCTGAGGCCTTTGGGCTGTGCTTCTCACGGAGCTGTGGTCCTCGTCCCTGGCTTCACTCCAGGAGGCCTGGATGAGCACAGGGTTCTGGGGCTGGAGAGAAGGCTCCGTCTCTGGTGGGGGCTGGGGTGCCCCAGCTGGTTAGCTGGGGTGATGAGCGACCCTCTGGCTGTGGGCAGACGAGATGACCACCTGGACCTCTGGCACGTCCCCATGCAGGCTGCTGCTCTCAGACAGCAGGGACAGGAAGCAGTTGCCCCTGGGCATTGTGGCCCTGTGAGCACCTGGGTCACTTCTCACAGCAGTGCTGCACTTGGGCTTTTAAATGAGCATGACAGCTGTCATCGTTAGGGGTCTGGCCAAGATGTGGAGGGAAAACTGAGCCCTTGCCGTCTTTGCTCTCTGCCCTCCTTGAGATGGGCAGCCCGGGGTGCGGGGGTGGGGGGTGCTGCCCCCTCCCCACCTCACAGGGTGGTGGGATCCAGGTGCTGATGAGGAAACAGGAGGACAGGGAGGCTCGGAAAGGCTCCTTCATAGTTCACAGACATAGCACTTTGTGTGCTGGGCACTGTGATTAAAACAGAAAACATCCCTTCCTTTAAGGAACTGTGGGTTAAGTGATCTGAGCTGTTGACTGCAGCAGAGCCGGATGCAAACTGAAGCCTGCCTGAAGCAGCATGGGGGGGCTCGGCCAGCCTCCTGGCTCCCCGGCCACCCCCCAACCCTGCCCTCACTCCCGAAGGGTGGGTGATGCCTGGGCGTGTGGTTGCTGTGTGTGTCAGCCCTGCCTGCCCCGTTCCCTCCAAGACTTTCTAAGAAAAACCCAATTATAGTAGAGGCTGGCAGAGCTGGCGAGGCTGACTTGAGGCTGCAGCCCCTCAGTCCACACAGAGTAGAAATAAAGCTGACCTTCCATGGCCTGTGAAGTGGCATGTGGCTTCCTTCCTTCCCAGCTTCCCGACCCACCTCGGTGGTGGCTGGCTCTTCTCACCCCTTCTTCCTGACTCAGAGGAAACCCCTGTTTTAGGAGGGGCCACAGTCCCTAACGGGCCTGGGGAGGATGTCGCTGGTAGACAGTTTGGGGTCTGAGACGGAGGCCCCGGGCAGGCTTGGTCATGGTGAACAAGATGGGGGCCACGGAGAGCACTGTGGAGAGCAGTCTCTGAGTTCTGCACCTGCTGGCTTGCGACCCGAGAGGGTCATATCACCTCTCAGGCTTCAGTTTCAACATCTACAAGATGGGAGCAGTGTCAGAGGTCCTCCTCTCCCAGCAGGCCAGAGCTCAGCAGGGGTGCCTGTGCCCCTGCCCCTGCCCCCATGGCTGTCCTCAAACGAAAGGTGGGAGCAGCCCCTGTGGGCCTCTCTGTGCAGAAGAGCCTGATAATAAATACAGCAGTGGGAGGCATTGCCCTGAGCTCAGTGAGTCCAGAGTGGCTGGAGAGAGCTGGAGAGTTGGGTGCTCGTGGGGAATTGTGCAGGGTTCTGGGGAGGAGGAGGCTGCAGCATGGAGTACTGGCCTGTGGGTGTGGGACTCTGGGTCTGCAGCTTTAACCTGCCTCCCTGGTGCAAGAACATGGGAGTAGGTAGACAACAACCAGCACCCTGGGGAGCTGCTCCTTGACCCACTTGCAGGGCAGGGCTACATGCTTCTAAGGGAAAGTCCTGGTTTTTAGAGGGAATCCTTTTGTCACATATTGCAACTGTTGGCATGTATTCCACAGAGGAAGGGAGGATGCTGGCTTGATGTGCCGGGGACTGTTAGATCTCTACCCACAGCCCAGGAGCTCAGCAGACAGGAAGCCCCACCGTGCAGGGCCGACATCATTACCAGTTTCCATGGACCTGCCGGGGCTCTCTGGAGGTGCTTCACCTCAAACCGTAGGATGGTTGTAAAGGCCAGGCTTGCAAAGGGAAAATAATTGAGAAGGAAGCCTTCATTTATGTCCATAAGGCTCCTCACAAGCGTTCACCAGACACACTGCAGAGTTATCCTCTGCAGTTGGCAGGCTGGAGCTGGGCGCTCTTGGCACCCTTGAATTCAAGGGCAGGGCCCATATGATTTCTGGTATCACAGATGGGGCGTCCTTGGCGATGACCCTTGTGTCTCAGCTACCGGAAGTTAAGGATGGCTGAGATAACCAGATGGGGCATCCTTGGTCCTGGAAGCCCACACTGCACCATGGGTCTTAGACTGAAAAACTATTTGCACATAATTGCTTATGTTCTTGGGTTCTTATCCGGGGTTGGTGGGTAGAGCAGCAGCATTGCCCTCACCTGGGGCTGGTGAGAAATGCAGAGTCCCAGGCCTGCACAGCCCCACAGAGGCAGGATCTCGTTTTGATAAGATTATTGTGGGATTCATGTCTGAGAAGTCAAGCGGTGCTGATTTATACCTGGACATACTTAGTTTTCTGTATTTCCTCTGTTTTCCGGACACAAGTAGGATAATAATCAGTTTCTATGTTCTTCTTCCTGTTCTTTTTTGTTTTTTTTTTTTTGCGGTACGCGGGCCTCTCACTGTTGTGGCCTCTCCCGTTGCGGAGCACAGGCTCCGGACGCACAGGCTCAGCGGCCATGGCTCATGGGCCCAGCTGCTCCGCGGCATGTGGGATCTTCCCAGACCGGGGCACGAACCCGTGTCCCCTGCATCGACAGGCGGACTCTCAACCACTGTGCCACCAGGGAAGCCCTATGTTCTAATTCTTGATGGAGGCAGATATTTCAGTAATTCACTAATTAAGACACTTCTTTTTTTCTTTTTTTTTAAGTCACAAATATAGATCACCTTCTACAAAAGATGTGCCTTTGAACACCTCTGGATAAAACAAAATTGAATGATATTCTCCCCTAGAAGTAATTTCAGGGATGCTTTGTTTGCACCGCTAGGTTAGTCTGTGGGGCAGGAGCAGTGCTTCCTGGGGTAAGTACTGGTACAGCAGGTTCTGGGCCCTGGACTTCATGGACCTGGCAGCCTCTTCCTTTGGTGTTCCCAAGCTAGGGCCACTGTCACCTGGTGTCCTAGGGAAGCCGCTCTGCCCAGCTGAGTGCCACTGCGCGTTAGGGCTACTCCGATTCCCACGCTGGCTCTCCTGCCCACCTGCCCTCCTCCCTTTCGCAGGACTCCTTCTGCCACCACTTCCGAGGGGACACTCTTT